>NW_024044831.1:6151257-6223146 GCF_015852505.1 Tachyglossus aculeatus | reverse complement strand
CCTCCTTCACCTCCCCACAGCACCTGTATATATGTTTGTACAGATTTGTTACTGTATTTATTTTACTTATACATATTTACTATACTATTTATTTCATTTTGTTAATATATTTTGTTTTGTTTGTCTCCCCCTTCTAGACTGTGAGCCCGTTGCTGGGTAGGGACCGTATCTATATGTTGCCAACTTGTACTTCCCAAGCGCTTAGTACAGTGCTCTGCATACAGTAAGCACTCAATGAATACAATTGAATGAATGAATATATTATACAATTTGAGCACTTGTTCTTCCTGTTTGCAAGTAATTATTTCTTCGTCTGTGTCCTCCTCTAGATTACAAGATCCTTGTGACAGACATCAGGTATTCACCTCCCAAGCTCTTTGGTGCAGTTACTCTGAATACAGTAGATACCAATTAATTCATTCAATCATATTTATTGAGTGTTTACTGTGTGCAGAACATTGTATCAGTCAATCAATCACATTTATTGAGTCCCTATTATGTTCAGGGCACTGTACAAAGTGCTAGAGAAATTATGGCAGTGATGTAACAGACGCATTGCCTGCCCACAGTGAGCTTACAGTCTAGAGCTACGGTCTAGGTACCAATAAATATTATTGATGAATTAATTGTCGAGTGACGTTGAGATGTTATTGGGGGCTCTCAGCCCTAAATGCCAACTTAAAGGGTCCCCAGAGTTATTTCAGGAGCCCCTGGATCCCAGTTAGTCTCTGCTGGGTCCTAAAGCCCTCCGGTTCTTTCATTCTTCTAATGCAGGTTTGTGGATGTTCTGCTTAGTGCTCCCCAAGACCTCGCATCCCTATTGTTCTGACAATTCTATGGTTGAAGCCCAACTCCACGAAGATGAAGGGATTAATGGGAACTAGCCTACCATCTCCCTCAGAGGCTGGCTACAAGAAGCTCATGGAGAAAATACTCCCTCCCCTTTCTGCGACTTCCCAAGTCCATTGTTGTTACTGTTAATGGTATTTGTTAAGTGCTTACTGTATGTCTGGCTCTGTACTAAGCACTAGCGTAGATACAAGTTACTCAAGTTGGACCCAGACTTTTTCCCACATGGTGCCCACAGTATTAATCTCCATTTTACAGATGAGGTAACTGAGGCCCAGAGAAGTGACGTTACTTGCCCTGGACCATACAGTGGACAGGTGGTGGAGCTGGGATTAGAACCTAGGTCCTTCTCACTTCCAGGCCCATGCTCTACCCACTAGGCCACGCAGCTTTTCAGGTCTGCCTGGCCTCGGGAGCTTTACCCCCAGCTCAACTGCTGACAGACACCAAGATCTGTGATCTCAATTAAGTTCTATTTCCATAATTTGACAGCAATTAAAGAAACTCTAGTCTAAACTGCTATTCCCAGATCTACTTCTTTTCCTCCTAGGACCCTTTGTAGTGTTTCCTGTAGGAATCCTGGGATTCACGATTCATGAGGTCCTTTTGCCTCTCCTTTGGGAGTAACCCAGATTACACTCTCACCCTAATAATAATAATGGCCCTTGTTAAGCACTTACTGTGAGTCAAGTCTGTTCTAAAACCTGGGGTAGATACAAATCATTCAGGTGAGCCACATGGGCCTCACAGTGTTAATCCCCATTTTAAAGATGAGATGATTGAGGCCCAGAGAAGTTAAGTAACTTGCCCAAGGTCACACAGCAGACACGTGACAGAGCCGGACAGACAGATTAGAACTCAAGGCTTTCTGATTCCCAGCCCCGTGCTCTATCCACCAGGTTTAGAGGAAGGCCTGATGACTCCCAGCCTGGAACTTTATCCTGGAGCCCCTGTCCTCCGTTCTAAGATTGATTTGTGTTGTCCTGAAAGATGCCTGGAGAAGGAAATTTCCTCTCTGCGATGCTCCAGTTTCTGGCCCTGCCATATTCCCTCCTTCTGCTGTTCTCCATCCGGCAACCACCTCCACCCCCTGTTGTTCAGAACAGAACATATTTCTTAATGCTCTTGGCTCCGGCCTCCAGTGTCCATCACACCACCCGGGGTCAAATCCCAGTCTGTATTCTGTCTGCGGTGGTCCTTATCTAGGTCTGAGGGTCATGGTGGGTGGGTTTCCATCTAGAAAAGAGAACCAGGCTGTGAGCCAGCTGCTAAAGCTCCAAAGCGTGAGGGCCGGGTCTGCCAGTAATGGGAATCTGCTTCCACTCTGCTGGAAAGAGTGAATTTTCTTTTACAGGCGCTACAGGGACACGGGCTCTGAGAAATCAGATTGTACGGCCTAACAGTCCCTCAGAGAGAAGGTCCAGGACATGTCTTCCGGGGAGAGAGCTTCCTGCTCCATACTCTTACTGCCCTTTACTGGCAGAGAGAAGATGTTTTGGCCCGGGACCACTTTCTCCCAAGGCCCGGAGTCAGGACATCGACCCGCCTGGAAGAGCAGATCATGGCCACTTACGTCCTCGTTGACGAAAATTTCCCCTCGAGGCAAAGAGCCGCCAATTCGACAGCTGGAGGAGAAGGATCAATGTCTGAGGGAGCCCAGCTTCACGCGCTCTGGCCACGGATGAATGGCGGGTCCCGAAGAGGAAACCCGTGAGGAAAGGGAGCCAAAATCTGCCAAGTTGCAGACTAAGACTAGGGGGACCATGACCTTCTGCCAGCCCCCTCTCCTCAGCCCCAACAGCCACGGCCCCCTGGGTCTGAGAATTCCAACGGCTTCCACCGGCCCTGCTCCCCGGAGGAGTGAAGCCGAAGGATGGATGGCATCATCCCGGGGCAGGGATACCCAGAGAGCTCCATGCTCCAGGTGGGAGGGCAGGATGCCCACCAAGAAGATGCCCAGCACGACTCGCCTGAGAGGAGAGGCTTCAGCCAGGGAATGTCCAGCCCCACAGAGTCCCCACTGATCGAGGACATGGGCCACATCAAGGACCCGGCCCACAGCATGCTGGAAATCACGGTTGGTGTATCTAAGGTTCTGATCCTCGATTACTCCCCCGGGCTGAAAAGTGAAAAGTGGGCACTAAAGGACCACACGGATGCAAAGCGCCATCAGTCTAGAGCTGGGGAAATCCCCTCCTTGGGGTACAGCGGGAGGGACAATACCAACACCTCACCCCCGCTGCCACCCCTTCCTCAATGGGTCCCCCAGCTCTCTCCAACCCCAGACATCCGGCCCCAGTCATCCCACCTTCCCCCACTCCATGGTCCCTGGAACAAAGACACCAGAAGCCACGGAATTTGGTTACGTGGTGTGGACACGGGGAATGAGTCCTTCCTGAAGCTCAGTTGAAGTCGGGGCCATGGGAACACCAGGGAAAAATCAAGCCTGGTGACCTGTCCCGAGAGGCATCACGGTTAAGGCCCTGGAGACCGTCTTGAAGAGAAAGCACGTGGCTATTCTTTCTGACTTTCTCTCATACATTGCCTAACTGTGGCCTGTCACAGTGTCCCCAGTAGGGCTGATCCGGCTAGCCCACGAGACCAGGCCACTAGCGTACCCCTACTGGAGGACCATCCTGACTGCGCGTGTGGCTGACTGGGTGAATGGGGAGACCTCTGAGAAGGCCCATGTCTTACCCGCTGCTGAATGCCACCAGGCTCCAATGGGCAGCAGAGAGCGCTGCCACTCCCGAGGAAAGCATAGAACCGGGCCAGACCTCAGATCCAAACCTTGCGGGCCCCGGGACCGAAGAATGATGGGCCAGGTTCCCTCCCCATCAACTCCATCCCTCTGCCCTCCCAGGTCTGCAGGCCACTTGGGAGCCATCACACCTATACAGAGAGGAAAGAATGACGCTAAAGACCACAGCAGGATCACTGTCTCTTCCCTGGCAGCAAAGGGTCCCAGGACCAGCCAAATCCCTGGGGGCCCCGTTTCTTCCAACCTTGGGCCCAGTGAGGACCAGCAAGAGCAACCAGTCGTCACCTCAAGCTTCGTTTTCAGCCAAGCTGAAGATGTGGCTCAGTTCTCTCGTCAAAGGCCAGCAGTCCAACATCAGCCCCAAGGCTTGGTTGGACAACGGTCTCAAGGCAGCCAAGTAAGTGGAGCTCAACATCCAGGAACAAGAAACCGCCCTTTCCTGAGAGTCTCGCTCCCTTCTCTACCATAATAATCCGTGGGGCATCACCCCCCAGATCCTCATACATCGTCCTCGAGACGTCTTCCTGGGCTCCGGGTCGTCGACTAGGCCCAGGGGCCCCCTAAACACGCACGAAGATGACATTCAACCAGAGGCTTTCCTGTACTCCGGGGGAATCAGCCAGCCCTCTCCAGAGCACAGCATCCAACTTCATTCTCCATCCTGGGCTTGTTGAAAATAAATGGTTCTTCCTTTAGGAAAGCTGGGTCATTCATTCATTCATCGTCATTCATTCAATCGTATTTATTAAGCGCTTACTGTGTGCAGAGCACGTACTGATTGGGAAGTACAAATCGGTAACGTATAGGAATTGTCCCTACCGAATAACGGGCTCACAGTCTAGAAGGGGGAGACAACTAAACAAAAACAAGTAGAAGGTGGTCAAAACCATCAGAATAAATAGAATTATAGCTATATACACATAGTTAATAAAATAATAGAGTAATAAATACGTACAAATATACACAAGTGTTGTGGGGGAGGGGAAATGGGTAGGGGGGGACAATGTGGAGGGGAGGCAGAAGAGAGGAAAAGTGGGGAGCTCAGTCTGGGAAGTCCTGCTGGAGACTTTATTTGGGAAAGCATGTCTTCCATCCGTCCCGCTGGGCCTGGGCTGGATCCTGGCTAAACATTGGAAGTTGGGCCCCAGGCATGGGTGCTCCCTCCTGCTGGGAGGATGCAGTATGGCTTAGTGGAAAACCCATGGGCAAGGGAGTCAGGAGACCATGGGTTCCAACCCCGACATCGCCACATCTGCTGGGGTGACCTTGAGCAAGTCGCTTCCCTTCTCTGGGTCTCAGCTACCTCATCTGTAAAAGGGGGATTAAGAGTTTGAGCCCCATGTGGGGACAGGGATTGCGACCAACCTGATTTGCTTGTATCTATCCCAGTGCTTTCCAACAGTGCTTGGCACATACTAAGTGCTTAACAAGTACCATTATTGAGGCTGTTGGTCCTCACTGTGATTTTGGGGAGAAGAACAGTTATGGGGTTGAGAGGTTGTGGAAATCAGGCGTGGGTAGTCAGGGGACAGTCTGCTGTGGGCAGGGAACATGCCATTTAATTAATAGCTCTTATATTAATAAGGGTTTTGGGTGGTACAGTAGGGGTACATTCCTCTGACAGGATACAGCATGATTCCATGACAGAAGATGTGTGAGCTTTGTCAGTGTGTGGGGTGAGTATGCAAACTGAGTTTTCCTTTCCTAACCTTCTGTAGATTCTGTGGGAATATAGTCCTGTTCTACAGAAGACCAGGGTTGAAAGACTGAAACATTGGTCTCTTGGCTCCTGTGTCATCCGGAGGGAAAATTTTCCCTTGCTGCACTGCAATGTTATATTTCTTTAGCTCACATTCACCTCATCATCAGCAAATCATATATAACCTACAGAGAAATTAGAAATAAACATAATTGCAGTCTATGTAATGCACATACACGCACTAACATATTATAGATACTATATGCGACTATAGAGGTACACCTATCTTTATAATTTCCCTTTGAGTTTATTAACTATTTTAATCACCAGTTAAGTTACATGGCCATCTCAGCATCTGAGTTTTTCCTGATGGGATACCAAGAGGCAGGCATGAAAATAGATACGTATTCTGAATGAACCAGCAGCAGGGTGTAGTGGATAGAGTACAGGCCTGGGAGAAATAAGGTTCCTGAGTTCTAATTCCGGCTCCAATACATATCGCTGTGCGACCTTGGGCAAGTCATAAACTTCTCTTTTACCTCAATTAACTCATCAGTAAAATAAGGATTATTTTACACATTCTGTAAAAAACGGGGATTAAGACTGGTGATCCCAGGTGTGGGACCGCGGACTGTGTCCAACCTGATTAATTTGGTATCTACCTCAGTGTTAAGAAACAGTGCTTTGCACATAAAAAGCACTTAAATAGTGCCAAAATTATATATTAAGTTTAAGAGTCACCCAGCAAGGATGTACACAGAGTAGAAGAGGTTTGTGGTTCAGTAATTGGACGCCTGGTCTCTTTTCTTCATTGTGGCAAGATTATCACTATCAGTAGCGTCAACATATAATATAGAATGGCTATGGTGTTCCATCTGTAAATCCATAAATCCATATGGGGAAATTTTTTTTAGCCAAATCTAGATATTCATGGAATTCCAACCTATTCAGATGTTTTGCACTATGTATTTTGGGCTGGAATGTGATTAGGGAAACAAAACTCCTCACTATTGGCTTCAAAGCTCTCCATCCACCTTGCCCCTTCTTAGCTCACCTCCCCCTCTATCCTTCTAACATCCCACCTGCACACTCCACTCTCTGGTTCTAGTCTTCTCACTGTGCCTCTTTCTCACCTGTCCTGCCGTCGACCCCTGGCCCACATCCTACCTCTGGCCTGGAATGCCTTCCCTCCTCAAATCCGCCAAAAAAATCACACTTTCCCCCCCTTCAAAACTGTAACCTCCCTAGCGCTTAGAACAGTGTTCTGCACATAGTAATGTCGCTTAATAAATGCCATTATTATTATTATTATTATTATTATTATTATTCACCAAAAGGCTCACCTCCTCCAAGAGGCTTTCCCAGATTAAGCCCCCCTTTTCCTCAACTCCTTCTCTGCGTCTCCCTGGCTTGATCCCTTTGCTCTAACCCCGCTCTCTTGCCCCACAGCACTTGTACATATTTTGTATATTATCTATGACTCTATTTATTTAGATTGATGCCTGTTTACTTGTTTTGATGTCTGTAGCCCCCCTTCTAGACTGTAACCCCTCTGTGGCAGGGATTGTCCTCTCTTTATTGTTGAATTGTACTTTCCAACCCTTAGTACAGTGCTCTGCACACGTAAACACTCAAATAAATATGATTGAATGAATGACTGAATGAATGAATGAATGAAAGAATTAGGGAATCTGAGCTTGTCTGCATACAGGATATGGTGGCATCAGAAAAAATGCCATTGTAACTCTCTGGGGCTTATCAATGGACTCCATGGTGACCCCATTGCAAGTTTTTCTTTAACCCAGGGTTTTGAAACAACACAGCCCCTGGGTTCTAAGAATATCCAGCTCTAAAATAAAAATGCAATTTGATATGTTAAATTTTTTTCCTAGAGAACCCTCCTGAACAACAAGATTTCCACAGTTCAGTGACCGATAATCATATGCATTTTATTGGTGCATCGTTGGAACTATATTTGGATGAAAAGTCAAATCCCACACGTTCCCATGAAAAGCACTGACAGTCATGTCAATGATGTTACAGAGTGACCTATGAAACACTGAGGCATTCTGTACAGTGTTTGAACAGTTTACTAAGTTCAATTAGTGAAGTCTTACGTAAGGCAGTCGATTGGAGCTAAGTGCCTTAACCTGAATATTTTTTTCCTTCACTCATTCTGCTTAAGTCTTCCTTCCCCTTGGCAGCATGACTGCCATCACCAGAGATGAGCTCTGGAAGTCTCCAAACTACCCAATTTTGGATGACTTCTCAAGGGTCAAGCAACACTCTAAATAACATACAAACCACTTCAACCAAATCAGAGGGGCATTGTAGGCTGATGACGAGGTGTCAAGAAAACTAAGGTGATGATGATGATGATGATGGTATTTGTTAAGCGCTTACTATGTGCCAAACACTGTTCTAAGTGCTGTGGTAGATATAGGGTAAGTCACGTTATCCCCTGCGGGGCTCACAAGTCTTAATCTCCATTTTACAGATGAGGTAATTGAGACACAGAGAAGTTAAGTGATTTGCCCAAAGTCACACAACTGACAAGGGGCAGAGCCGGGATTAGAACTCAGGACCTCTGACTCCCAAGACCGTGTTCTTTCCACTAAGCCACACTGCTTCAACGGCCTACCTCCAGTGAAGCCAGTGAAGCCATACACACAACCCAGAATTCATATTGGCAACACAGAGCCACATTACGTCAAAGGATTCTTCTTTTGACACAGCACACTGATCAATGACACAGTGTAAAGGAAAGAAAACTAGAAAAACCAAATCAAGGAGCTGGCACATCCTTTGGAAGACTGGCAGATGAGATAGGTTCTAGATCCCTTCAAATCTCCCAGCTCAGACCACAGAATTCACCAGCTTCTAAGTTTTACAGGAAGGAGCAACCACACATTGCTTGTAACCTCGTTGTTGGCCAGGAATGTGACTCTTACAGTGTTATATTGTCCTCTACCAAGATCTTAGTACTGTGATCTGCACACATTAAGCACTCAATAAATATGATCGACTGACTGACTGCCTCCTTGGATTCACTTTATTGGATGTGGCACAAATAGTTTGGTGAAGAGACAAGGGAAGGGGATGGTGGTTTCGTAGGTAAATTTTACATCACTGGTGACTTGCTTCTAATGCAAAGAACAACTACATAGATTCATTGCTATGTTGTTGTTCATAGAAAATGCATTTTCATGGTATTTTGTTCACACTTACTATGTGCCAGGTACTGTACTAAGCACTGAGCTAGACACAAGCTAGGTTGGACACAGTCCATGTCCTGTCCCACTTTGGGCTGATGGTCTTGATCCCCACTTTACAGATGAGGTAACTGCACAGCGGAGTGAATTGACTTCCCTAAGGTCATACATCAGGCAAGGGGCAGAGCTGGGATTAGAACCCCTGTCCTTCTGACTCCCAGGCCCATAATAATAATAAATAATAATAATAGCATTTATTAAGCACTTACTATGTGCCAAGCACTGTCCATGCTCTCCTCCACTAGGCTATGCTGCTTCTCTTCCTCTGGTTAGAAAATTTGTAGTGTTTGTGGCATTGATAGAGCCGGGATCTAACCGGATGCATCTCACTCATCTAGTCCACAACTCAGCCCCAAAGCAGGGGCCTAGCTTGCTTCCCCCCTCGAAGGCAGTCTGGACAGTGATTTCCTGGTGGACTGCTCCACACCTGCCTTACCTTTAGGCCACTGCTCTGCACCAGGAAGCCAAGGAAGATTCCATCTTCATCTCTTTCTGTTCTCACTCTTTTTTCCCTGTCATTCAATCATTTAATCATATTCATTGAGCACTGACTGGGTGGACAGCACTGTTCTAAGCACTTGAAAAGTGGCAATCCAGCCATAAAGAGAGGACAATCCCCTCCCATACGGGCTTAGAGTCTAGACAGACTGTCATAGAGAGAATGCAGGGCTGGGAGAACTAATGACATGATCGCTCATTAGCGTATGGTCATCATGGCCACCATCCAAAGGGCAGTCTGCTGGGGACACCTACTCCATTACCCTATTCCAACACTGCAGCCTTGGAATCAGAAAGTCATGAGTTCTAATTCTGGCCCCACCATTTCCCAGCTGTGTGACCTTAGGGCTAGTCACTTCACTTCTCTATGTCTCAGGTTACCTCATCTTTAAAATGGAAATGTCTTGAACCCCATGTAGGACAGTGGATTGTGTCCAATCTGATTAGGTTTTATCTACCTAGAGCTTAGGTACAGTGCTTTGGGCACATAGCAAACACTTAACAAATAACCATAAAAAGGAAGGAAAATCAGAACATTCATTCATTCATTTCATTCAACCGTATTTATTGAGTTGCTTACTGTGTGCAGGAGCACTGTATTAAGCGCTTGGAAGTACCATTTGGTAACATATAGGAGATGGCACCTACCAACAACGGGCTCACCGTCTAGAAGGAGAGACAGGACAACAAAACAAAACATGTAGTCAGGTGTCAAGTCATCAGAAATAAATAGACGTAAAGCTAGATGCATATCACTGACAAAATAAATAGAATAGTAATGTGTACAAGTAAAATTAATAGAGTAACAAACATGTGCAAACAATATATACAGATTCTGTGTGGGGAAGGAGGTAGGGCGGGGGGGGATGGGGAGGGGGGAGAAGGAGGAGGGGGGCTCAGTATGGGGAAGGCCTCTTGGAGGAGGTGAGCTCTCAGTAGGGCTTTGAAGGGAGGAAGAGAGGTAGCTTTGCAGGTGTGCAGAGGGAGGGCATTCCAGGCCAAGGGGGAGGACTTAGGCCCGGGGGTCGACGGTGGGACAGGCGAGAACGAGGCACAATGAGGTTGGTTAGCAGCAGAGGAGCGAAGGGTGCGGACTGAGCTGTAGAAGGGAGAGAAGGGAGGTGAGGTAGAGGGGGGCGAGGTGATGGAGAGCCCTGAAGCCAAGAGTGAAGAGTCTTTGCTTGATTCATAGGTTGACTGGTTACCACTGGAGATTTTTTGAGGAGGGGAGGTAACATGCCTAATAAAACTGTTGGATTTACCTGTGGTTCAGGCTAGCAGGCCACAATGTGAAGTGCTTTTCTCCTTTCTGAATAAACTGTTGGAGGCAGGAAAGTGTTAGTAAAATAAGCTCAGGAATTCTTGGGAAATGGTAACCAAAGAGCAACGACAGAATTCCCAGTAGCCCAGTTACAACAACCTACAAAATGGGTTCCATGAAGGGATTCATTGTCTTAGGCCAGAAGATGTAGAAAACGAATCCAACTAAGCATTGGTGGTCAGATTAATATGCTACAAAAATTTAATATTAATTAAAACATGGGAATAAAAATTCTATCTCAAGTACAATGGATTACAATGATTCTCCATAAAATATAGGAAACTGTAGACACTCAATAATCATTTGGTCTTGTAATACCTGTTATTGGAAAGTATCCATCATATAGCTATTTAAAAATCAAATAGGGAATGTTCTTTCTGTAACTGTTGCCTTCGGATGCATTCACCAGCAGCAGCTTCCCTGAGAGCCAAAGCAGTCTGATCATGAGGTGCAGATGCAGGCCACTGATCATGCATGATTAAGATTTTGGGGTAACCAACAGCGGAATTTCCTTGTTGATGCTGAATTGGAGAAATTCAACCAGAAATTTTGGACTGTTATAAAGTGGCCCAGGGATTCTGTCTGTCAATTTACATTTGCAGCCGTGGAACTGGCTTTCTTCTTTGATTTCTGAATGTTAACTCATTAATGTGCTGGGATGAAAATAGTAGTAGTAGCAGTAATTGTAATTATATCATTTGTTAAGTATTTACTGGGTGCTAGGCCAGTGTACTAAGCACTGGGGTGTGGATACAAGCAAATTGATTGAACACAGGCCCTCTCCCACATAGGGCTCCCAGTCTTAATCCCATTTTTGCAGATGAGGGAAGGGGGGGGCACAGAAAAGTGAGTTGGACATGCCCAAGGCCACACAGCGGACAAGTGGTGGGAGCCAGGATTAGAACCCATTACCTTTGACTCCCAGGCCTGTTCCTCTATGGGTGCAGTGCACTGTACTAAGCAACTTGGAAGCACAAAGCGGAGAAGGGGACACACCTCTCTCTTTATGGGAGGGGAGTATAATAATGTTAACGATTATGGTATTTATTAAGCACATACTATATGCCAAGTACAGCTCTAGATTCAAGATGAGCAGATTGGACACACGGGACTCACAGACTAAGTAGGAGAGGAGTAGGGTTTCATCCCGATTTTATAGATGAGGAAACTGAGAATCACATAGGTTAAGTGACTTGGCCCTAGGTCACAACAGCAGACAAAGTGGTGGAGCCTGGAGTAGAACCCCACAACCTCTGATTCCAGACCTGTGCCTCGTTCATTAGGCCACATTGCTCTGTGATCAGGGAGACAGACATGACCCTACTTAGAAAGAGAGTAATTAGAGTAAGTCACTAAATTGACAGTCGAATGATGGAGATACAATAGTTCTGGGAATGAGAATAAACATGTCTACAGATTCCTGGAAGGTTTGGAATACTGGGTTGCTGGAATAATGACTGGGGAGGAAGACATTTGGGGAAAGAGTTGGGATTTGAGAAGGGCATAGAATGTGAGAATGTTAAACTCTCAATAAATATGACCAACTGATTTGGGGAGAGGAGACAGTAAGCTCTCTCTTGTCAGGGAGGAACGCATCTACCAATTCTACTTATATGCGCAGGTATGAGGGAACCGTGGCGGTGATGGTGCTGTCGACTTGACAGAAAGAGCATGGGCTTGGCGATCATAAGATGTGGATTCTAATCTAGCTATGCCACTTGTCTGCGTGTTACCTTGGGCAAGCCACTTAACTTCTCTGTGCCTCAGTCACCTCATCTGTAAAATGGGGATTAAGAATGTGAGCCTCACATGGGGCAACCTGATTACATTGTATCTACCCCCTGTGTTTAGAACAGTGCTGAGTGCATAGTAAGCGCTTAACAAATACCACGATTATTATCATTATTATCTTACTCCCAGGGCCCAGCTTCAGTTAATATGGTCCTGAGTGTCCAGTGGATTCACTGGTCCTTAATAAATTCCTTTACAACTATTACCGCTAATATTTATTTTTAGTATTAGTTAAGTTCTTATTTTCATAATGATAATAGTAATAATATGTGTCAGGTGCTTACTAGTGTTGAACACTGTTCTAAACGCTGGGTAAATGCAAGCTAATTAGGTTGGATACAGTCCCTGTCACACAGGGGGCTCACAGTCTTTAATCCCCATTTACAGATGAGGAACTGAGGCCCAGAGAAGTGAAGTGACTTGCCCAAGACAAGTGTTGGAGCCAGGAATTAGAACCCAGGTTCTTCTGACTCCCAGAACCCCTGCTCTATCGACTTGTCTTGTTTTTACGTTTGTCGAGTTGTCTCCAACCCATAGCAACTCCATAAGCGCTCAATAAGAATGAATGGAGAATGAAACACGGTCCATCTCTTTTTAAGAGGCACCTCTAGAAAGGGAGGCAGACGAGCCCACAGCAGGGAGGGAAGATGTACAGAAATTACCAGCACAAAAGAAGAAAAGTTACACAACAAAAGAGGAAAACACAGATAAAAAGGTAGAAATTGGCCCAGGGTAGGGAATGGAAATTAACACACACACACACACACACACACACACACCACACACACCACACATCACACACACACACACACACACACATCACACACACACACACAATATCACACACACACTCTTTCTCTCTCTCTCTCTCTCTCCCTCTCTCTCTCACACACACACACACACACACGAAAGCTTGCTTGCTTAGTGTTGGCCACAGATCTAGACAAACTTTTGTGAAGATGATCCACAGATTGTTGAAATGCTGCGCTGTAATTTTGACCAAAGTTCTTGGAACCCATTTGGTTCACAAAGGGGTTGTCTCATTCCAAGCTCTGGAAATAGTTTAAATTGAATTCAACTTTTGCGGAGTTAATAATCCCTTTGGTACTACCTTAAATTTCCTCCCTCTCCCTTCTGGTGCTGAGAGTCTGCAGTGTCTTTTTAAAGCAGCCATCATGTTCCTCTTTGGTTACCATTTAGCCAAACTCTACATATTTAGTTCTCTTAATCTTTCCTCCTCAATCAGCCCCTTAGGCCCCTAATTAGAGTGTTTGCTTTGCTCTTATTTTCCACATTCCCTCTCAGAGGGACTCAATAGCTGTATAAACATGAGTGTAGTATGGGCCAATTCGATGCCTTTTAGTTGGTAAAATAATCCAATTGAAAGGAATGCCTTTTCTAGCAATAAGCCGCATGGCCTAATTGAAAGAGTACGGGCTTGAGGAGTCTGAGAATCGAGGGGTGCTAATCCTGGCTCTGCCTCTTGCCTGCTACACAGCGCTATAGAACAGTGCTTTGCACATAGTAAGTGTTAATTATGCCATCATCATCATCATGTGACCTTTGGCCAGTCATTTACTGTCTGCGGTGCTGTGTGACGTTGCCCACAGAAAGCGCTCTATAAATACGATAGAATGAATGAATTTAATTTCTCTGTGTCTCAGTTTCCTCATCTGTAAAATATCTGTTCACCCTCCTGCTTAGAATGAGAGCCCCGTGTGGGATGGGAAGGTATCCACTCTGCTTATCTTGTATCTGCACTAGCACTTAAAGCACTACTTCGTATAGAGTAAGCTCTACTATTATTAGTAGTATAATCGCTATTATCTTCATAATAATAATAATAATAATAATAATGTTGGTATTTGTTAAGCGCTTATTATGTGCAAAGCACTGTTCTAAGTGCTGGGGGGAATACAAGGAGATGAGGTTGTCCCATGTGGGGCTCACAGTCTTAATCCCCCATTTTAGAGATGAGGGAACTGAGGCACAGAGAAGTTGTGTGACCTGCCCCAAGGTCACAGCAGACATGTGAGGGAGGCGTGATTCGAACCCATGACCTCTGACTCCCAAGCCCGAGCTCTTTCCACTGAGCCATGCTGCTTCATCATCTTCATTCATTCATTCATTCAATCGTATTTATTGAGCATTTACTGTGTGCAGAGCACTGTACTAAGCGCTTGAGGAGTACAAGTTGGCAACATATAGGGACGGTCCCTACCCAACAGTGGGCTCACAATCTAGAAGAATGAAGGTGAACTTTTTTCTGTACTTCAAACATATGCTTCATAATTTTTTAAACAAAAAGAAGTGATTTTGTTGACTTGAGAGATCACTTGGTTTTCAAAACAAAATGAAAAATAGAAAAGTGGTGTTGCCTACTGGAAAGAGCATGGGCCTACCAGTTAGACGACTTGAGTTTTAATCCTGGCTACGCCGCTTGTCTGCTGGGTGACCTTGGGTAAGTCACTTAGCTTCTCTGTGCCTCAGTTACCTCATCTGTAAAACGGGGATTATGACTGTGAGCCCTATGTGGGACAGGGATTATGACCAACCCAATTATCTTTTATCTACCCTGCTCTTAATGATGTGCATCTAGCTTTACTTCTGTTTATTCTGAATGACTTGACACGTGTCCACGTTTTGTGTCATTTCTGTCTCCCCCCTTCTAGACTGTGAGCCCGTTGTTGGGTGGAGACCGTCTCTATGTGTTGCCATCTTGTACTTCCCAGTGCTCTGCACACAGTAAGCGCTCAATAAATGCTTGAATGAATGAATGAATGAATGAATGGCACATAGTAAGTGCTTAGCAAATACCATAATAACAGGTTGTTACAGCAGGCAGTGCAGAAACTGCCTGCCTAAGAGTTATAAGATCTTTCTTGTATCAGGTCCGGTGGTTCTTGGACAAATCAACTTCTGTTTTTGCTTAGGGTACCATATACAATAATTATGGTACTTGTTAAGTGCTTACTATGTGCCAAGTACTGTTCTCAGCAATGGAGTAGGTGCAAGTCAATCAGGTTGGACACAGTCCTAGTCCCCATATGAGGTTCACACTCTTAATCCTCATTTTCAGGGTGAGGTAACAGAGCCCCACAGAAGTTAAATCACTTGCCCAAGGTCACACAGCAGACACGACATTAGAACCAGGTTCTTCTGAGTCCCTAGGCCTATGCTGTTAACCCACTATCCACTAAACTGAGTAATATCATTTCCATAGTGAAACTTCACACAGGGTGATGAAATATGCCCTTCTCACTTCAGGCACGATGGTTTTCCAATGTCAGTAGAAAACATCAGGTTCCAAGGAAGTCTCCCAGGCAAACAAGGGAGCGATCCCTCTCTCCATGTGGCAGTTGACAACATTTATATTTTCCCGAAGATCAGAAAGCCATAAGTTGCTCCCGTTAGAATATGCTGGGGGGGATTTTTTGACTTTGTTTCATTTAGGGCTTCCTATGTTATTTAGTCTTTATGTCCCCCTAAAAACACCCAGCCCGTGCCTGGCTCTGACTGACAGATTGTGTATTCGTCTGAGAGGTTAATTTGTTAAGTCCTTTGCTAGTCTTCCCCTGCCCTGGGTGAGGCAGCCAGAGTTTTTTGTAAGAGCCATATGTCTCCATTTCCTTCAAACTGCAGACTACATACAAGCCTTTCCAGACAATCAGGTGCTCCTAAGCACCTCTATCGCATCTACCTACTCTACTGTACTCTCCCAAGTGCTAAGTACGGTGCTCTGCACATAGAGTTAAGCACACAATAAATAGCATTGATTGGCTGGAGGTTAGCACTCCTGCCTTTTAATTTATTGCCATCCCCAGCACTCCTCTATAGGTTGTGCAGTTGATTGAACATTACATTTCTTTATTCTGATTCCACTGCTTATAACTATTGGTATTCCCGTCTCCCCTTTTAGAAAGTAAGGTCCCAGTGGGCAGAGAATGTGTTATGCTCCTGTTGTGCTTCCTGTGAGTTTAGTTTTGGGCTTTTAAAGAATACTGTTTGTTAAATGTTTACTATTTGGCAGGCACTGTACAAAGAGAAGCAGCGTGGCTCAGTGGAAAGAGCACGAGCTTTGGAGTCAGAGGTCATGGGTTTAAATCTCGTCTCTGCCAACTGTCAGCTGTGTGACTTTGGGCAAGTCACTTCACTTCTCTGTGCCTCAGTTACCTCATCTGTAGAATGGGATTAAAACTGTGAGCTCCCCATGTGACAACCTGATCACCTTGTAACCTCCCCAGCGCTTAGAACATTGCTTAGCTCATAGTAAGTGCTTAACAAATACCATTATTATTGTTATAAGTGCTGGAGTAGGTACAAGCTAATCAGGTTGGGCGCAGTCCCTCTGCCCTGAGGAACTCACAGTCTTAATCCTCATTTTGCAGATGAAAGACTTTAGGCATAGAGAAGTTAAATTGACTTGCCCAAGGTCACACAGCTGACAAGTGGCAGAGTCATGATTTGAAACCCAGGTCCTTCTGACTCCCTAGCCATGTTGTTTCTCTCGGCTTTGCACCCAGCAGGTGCTTAATTAACCAGTGCTGTTTATTGAGTGCTTACTGTGCAGCAGAGCATTGTACTAGGAAAATTGGAGGAGTACTCTACAACAGAGTGTGTCGACAACTTCCCTGCCCACAAAGAGCTTGCAAAATGAAGGAGGAGTTTACAGTCATATTCCTACAGCCATAGAAAACTGGGGGCCTGAAATTGGATATGAAGCCATTCCCCTTGTCCTCTAGCCAGGCTATGCTAGTCTTCTTGTCCAGTTAAAATATACCACTTCAGTTCTATTTCTATTGCACTGTCCCAGGAATTTAGTATACTGCTAGACACAGAGCAGTTTTTCAATACATGCTCATTAAACGTTATTGATATTAACCTAACTTGATTTCATTGATTTACTGGTTTGATCAATCATTCAATCATACTTATTGAGCACTTACTGTGTGCAGAGCACCGTACTAAATGCTTAACTCTTCCCTCATAGCCAATTACAGTGTTCTTACTTTGAGGATCCCAATCCCCAGTTCTATCTCTCAGATATTCCCAGTTGGACTTCTCTGGTACCTAGTTCGAATATTCATTGACCTAAACCAGCCTGTACCCACATGCCTCAAGTGTTGCAAATGCAAGCTTGTAAGTGTCCTCATTTACTTGATTTATTTCTAGCCTCAGAAATCATCCTGCTCCCAATCTGCTAATGTTTCCATCATTTCTAAGTAGAAATTCTTCCTATTTATTTGGTCACCTTCAGTTCACAGCTTCTGGTCATTGTCTTTTACATTTCCAAATTCGAAGAATATTCACCCATTGTATTAGCATTTTATTAACAGAATGTAACTCCCATTAGTGAAATATGTGTCATTCCTCCACTTCCATATCTCTCATGCATTTAACCAGAGGAGCACATTGGTCGAGCTGTTTTTTTGCCCCTAAATCTAGGACACATGTTAACGCTGCATTAATGTGGATCAGTGGCTTTTTTCTTCCCTTACATCCAGAAGGGCTAAAACTCTTCTCGGGCCAGCATTGCCACTGTTGTCCTGTTGCATTCAGGGAAACTGAACCATCTCATTAGGTATGATAGAAACTAGAACCGACTAGAAAGCAGTGGCATTCTTTTCCAATAATGTCTTTATAGCTCACGTTGGAAACCCTCAAATTGCCCAAGTTACAGCAATGTCTACTTAATACCTATCTATTGAATAATTCTTCAGTGACTCTTTTAGATCCTCTCTATAAATGTAAGTCACGTTCAAGCCTTACACGGGTCTTGGCATAATTATTTGGTAGCACATAAGAAGCATCATGGCCTAGTGGAAACAGCGTGATCCCTGGGAGTCAGAAGAACTGGGACGTACTCCTAGGTTGATGGGGTCTAGATGAGAAATGGAAGGTTGCCTCACAACAAGAGGAAATGGGATCAGATTGTGACAGAGGGATGCAGATTGAAGAACCACCATGGGCCAATCTTGTCCATGTACTGCAACTCATCCTTAACTGTGTAGCAGGCCTCACCCTGAAGTCCCTGATACCAGACGTGTTCATTCCGGGGGCAGACGAATATCTGTTCTCCCTCCTATTTAGGAATTGTGACGGACCTGATTATCTTGCATCTACCTCAGTGCTTAGTACGGTGCTTGGCACACAGTAAGCACTTAAAAAAATAATAATAGTGAGTAGTGAGTGAGTAGTGAGTAGGGTATATATGTATATACCTGTATATATGTTTGTACATATTTATTACTCTTTATTTATTTTACTTGTACATATTAATTCTATTTATTTTATTTCGTTAATATGTTTTGTTTTGTTGTCTGTCTCCCCCTACTAGTCTGTGAGCCCACTGTTGAGTAGGGACCGTCTCTATATGTTGACAACTTGTACTTCCCAAGCGCTTAGTACAGTGCTCTGCACACAGTGAGCGCTCAATAAATACGATTGATTGATTGATTGATGATTGATCTCTCTCAGAACGCCGCACTCTCCAACTGCAATCGTTGCAGTTGTGGATCCATAGAGTTTTCTTGGTAAAAATCCAGAAGCGGTTTACCATTGCCTGCTTCCACGCAGTAAACTTGAGTCTCTGCCCTCGACTCTCTCCCATGCTGCTGCTGCCTAGCGGTACACAGTGAGCACTCAATAAATATGACTGAATGAATGAATACTAAGCGTTTGGGAGAGTACAATATAACTACATAATGGTCGGTAGACACATTCCTTGAATGAAAACAATGAACTACAGCAAAAACAAGCAATAGTATCAATTAGCCAGGGCAGCAATGTCAAGACACTTGAATTATTGAATCTTGAAGGTAAGAATCTCATTCCTCCAAGTAAGGAGTCCTCAGTTACAAACATCCTAGTCTCCCCAGCGATTAAAATATTCTACAGGTAAGCTTATATTCTATCTAAGCTGTAAAATAAGGCTTCTACTGTTTAAACCAAAATCTGACTTACGGTGGAGAAGAAAATAATGATAATTTACTGTCAGGAAGAATTCATGCATAGTTTTTTGGTCCACAATTAGAGCAGGGGAACTTGAATGATTGAATATCTTTGACTCACGGTACTGTGATATGGAAAAAAAGCTGGAATGAGAAAAGAGCAATACGTTTTTGAACTGTGGCATTTAGTAGAGTTCTCATCCCCTAGAGATTTTCCTTTTTCAAAATCCTTCAGTCTGTATTGACTTTAATCCTGTAATTGAAGAAAAGAGCTCAGTCAGTTTCTTGCTTTAATAAAGGAGAAGGGTGTTTATACCAGCCGCTATAATTCTTTTCACTCTATTCCCTGAATATTCCCTCCTATTTATTATCATGATGAATGGACATATTGTGAACTGAGCAATGCAGGGGAAACGTTACATTAATCACCCCTTTAGCTCAATAATTATTGTACAAAACAAAGTGCTTTTCTTCTATTCATAATCATTAACTACAAATGAATGAGTTTGGAAACGGTAAATATAAAGCATAAAAGGACAATATTGCAGAAAGACAATAGCCATTACCATGGCTGGAGAAATCTAGAAAGGATGCATTATTAGGCGTTAAAATTTCCTAGCTCTATGCACAGTATACCCCACTTGGTATTTCCATGCCTACATGAGACAGCTCCAGGTCTCCCAGGAACCCATTTTATATTGTTAGTATATTCCAATACTTATTATGCTAAATTGATGTTAGGAAGCTTCAGAGGCCAATCTCACCTGAGCAGTTTCACCATCGTTTGGTAATTGCAACTTTGTTTGATCATACTTTCCCAAGTGCTTAATATAGTGCTCTGCACAAAGTAAGCACTCAATAATACCATTGCTTGATTGACAGTGAAGGTTGTAGTAATGGGCAAAGGGACGGTAAGCACAGAGGGTTTGGGGATAGCGTCTCTACTGTTTGGTTGGGCCCCCAGAAGTCAGGTAGTAATTATGATTATGGTATTTGTTAAACACTTACTATGTGCCAGGCACTGTACTAAGTGCTGTAATAGATGCAAGATAATCAGGTCAGACATAGTCTTGTCCCACATAGGACTCACAGTCTTCATCCCCATTTTACAGATGAGGTAACTGAGGCACAGAAAAGTTAAGTGACTAGCCCAAGGTCACACAGCAGACAAGTGGTGGAGTCTGGGTTGGAAACTAGATCCTCTGACTCCCAGGCCGGTGCTCTTTCTACTAGGCCATGATGGTGGATGCACTCTGCCCCTGTGTAAATTCTTCCCAGATAGGAGCACAACTTATCATTCTGATGATAAAAGGATTCCACTGTTTGGTGGTAACCATTTGTTTTTAACCTTTCCAATGGACCTGAGGTCATTTTCTTTAGCTCTTTAAGCAGCTAGCACTACTCTGAATTCCCCTAGTTCAACTGAGAAGCAGTGTTGACCTACTGGAAATAATAATGATGATGATAATAAAAATTGTGGTATTTGGTAGGCTCTTACCATTACTGTGCCAGACACTGTACTAAGCACTGGGATGGATACAAGCATATCGGGTTGGATACAGTCCCTGTCCCACCTAGCACTCACAGTCTCAATCCCCATTTTGCAAATGAGGTGACTGAGGCCCAGAGAAGAGAAGTGAGTTGCCCAAGGTCACACAGCAGACAAAACAAGATAGACAGCAGAGCAGGGATTAGAACCATGACCTTCTGATTCCCATGCCTGTGCTCTATTCACTGTGCCATGCTGCTTCTCAGAGTCAGAGGATCTGGGTTCTAATCTTGGTCAGCTGCTTTTCTGCTCTGTGGCCTTGGAGAAGGTACTTAACATCTCCGGGCCTCAGTTTCCTCATCTATAAAATGGGGATGAAATGCCTGCTCTCCCTTCCCCTTAAACCTTGACTTGGGCTTTTCCTGACATGGAGACCTGCACAAAGTGCCTCTTCTAACAGGGCTGTTTTCCCCTCCTGCTCCTTCCCATCCTTGACTCCAAAACACATTTTCTGTTGAGCTCTGAGGTGTGGGGAGGGGGATTCAAGCCACGTTTATGACTGTGTGGTCGAAGGCGGTCCTGCAGCACACAGAGGGGGGTCTGACCTGCTGACAATGCCCCTGTCCTCATCATCCTCTCTCACCTTTAGCATCTGCCAAAAGCCTGAGGCTGCCGCTGTTTTGGGATACCTCTGTGGTATTCGGCTGGTGCCGGTATGTTTGGCTAACCACCCTTTGCCAATCCTGGGTCCTGGCTCCGCTGTCCCACCGGCTCTCGTAGCTCAGGCCCGACGGTCCGCTCCCAGACACATACCCTGACACTGAGTTGTCATGGAGATTCCCTCAGCCCCAGCCAGGGACACCTCTGACCCTATCACAGTTTGGGATTGATCCAAGCACTGTGTTCCCCGGTGCCTTGGGATTTGGGGGTGCCCCCTGCCCCTCCCCACATGCTATATGGCTCCAAGAAGGCGGACCAGGTCATGAGGTGGAGACGAATAGACTATTGGAGGAGGGACTAAAAGCCATAAACAGGTCCCACTGGAGAATGACTTCAACTTCCTGCTGAACCACAGAGAAGTCAGGGAACCCTACTAATTAGCCCAGAGACTAATGAGGTTTTGCCCCCATGGGAGCATCTCTGGGAGAGCTAGAGTTGACCGGATCAGCAGGTGGCTGGATTATGAAAAGGAAAGGATGTGTTGAAACCTGGACTGGGTAAGCAGTCAGTTCCCTATAGCTTGGCCTGCAATTTTCTGCTGAGCCCTTCCAGAAGGGAATGGGATTAAAGATGCCTAGTTGGATAGAGGTATCATCTCTGTCTTCTCTACGCTAACGCCTCACTGGGAATGGTAGCAACGCTCCTTTCCCCACAATGGACAAAGTTCCATTGGGCTTGCAGTCTAAGTAAGAGAGACCTTCTTATAAGCAGGGAATGTATCTATCATTTCCTTTGTATTGTACTCTCCTAGTGCTTAGTACAGGGCTCTGTACACAGTAAATGCTCAATACTGATAATTGATCGATTCTATTGCATCTTCATTTCTAGGTTTAGCCCTTAAAGTTTCCGTGTCTCAGTTACCTCATCTGTAAAATAGGGATAAAGAGTATGAGGGTCTCATGTTGGTCAGGGATTATATTCAATCTGAAAAACTTGTTTCTACTCCAGTGCTTGGCACATACTAAGCACCTAACAAGTGCTATTATGATTATTATCCCTTAAGATACAATCACTTCCTCTGACGTACCGCTGATTGTATATGGGAATCAGGTTTTAATCTTGTCCTTCCAATTGGTGTCTTTTTCCCAAATCCTTCTATTCCTATGACTTTTACCTTTTCTTTTCCGACACTCCAATTAACCCTAGTGCTAGGATTGATCTCAGGTGACCATCAAACGCTGTTAATCAGTTTGAAGAAAAGATGAGGCATGTTCTTGGAAAAAAAGTCTTTGTAAAATTCTTAAGGCACATTATTACTGTTACATCGTATCAGAAGTTGAATGCTGTTCTGAAATTCTACCTGCTTCAAGATGTTTCCCTTAAAAATATTTCTGCTCTCCAGATCAATCTCCCCAATGACCAGCCCAACCCGTGTGCACCACAACAAAATGTATACATTCACAAGCACCTATAACTATTTTGAACAGGTCCTCTCACATAATCTACTATCTTCTCCCTTGCTTGTTTACATAGTCTTATTTCCACTGGCTTCTTCCTATTATCTGTAAATTATTTTGTGCCTTTCTTCTCCATTAGAGCACAAAAGCCTTTAAACCTGGGCTTCAATCTTCTAACTCTACTGCAGTATCCCCAAGGCTCAGTGTAATGCTTTATTGAAAGTAGGGACTAAAAAAACCCTAATGATTGATTTATTATAATGACAACAATAATTGTGCAATTTGCTAAGCACTTATGTGTCAGGCACTGTACTAAGCTCTGGGGTCGATACAAGCAAGTCAGGTTGGACCCAATCCCTCTCCCACCTGGGGCTTGCGGTCTCAATCCCCATTTTGAAGATGAGGTAACTGAGGCACAGAGAAGTGAAGTGACTTAACCAAGTTCACGCAGCTGACATGTGGCAGAACCAGAATTAGAACCCATGTTCATGAGGGACCCATGTCCCTCAGCCATATTCTATCTGCTACGCCATTATCTCTCATGGACTGTAGCAGCTGCTCTAACAGCCACAGGAAAACTGGCTAATACGTTAACACTGGTGATAAATCATACAGTAGGATTCTTACCAAATTAATGAAAAAGAATCCTCAACCCACCCAACTGTCAGAATCCCTCTTTTTTTTTTGATAATTTGGCATGTGAATTCTGCATTCCCACCCTTCTTCCTAGACGGTTCACCTTTTCATTACATTACCCATAGCACTGTGGTCAATACCTGCGTTTTATTTAAGCTCATTTAGAATTTAGCTCCTAAAAAGTAGTACCAAGCAAGCACACCTCTACATTAATATGGATAATAATAATCATGAAAGCAATAATAATAGTAATAATAATGAACAAATACCATTAAAAATACTACTTATTTTGGGTAAGGGCTTAATAGGTACCAAGAATTGTACTAAGCGCTGGAGTAGAGACAGGATAATCAAGCTGGATACAGTTCCTCTTTCATAGAGCTCAAATTCTCAGGGGGAGGGAGAATATGTAATCCCCCATTTTACAGATGAGAAAACTGGTAATGATGAAGACTGTGCACACTGTATGGGACAGGGACTGGGACAAACCTGATTATCTTGTATCTATAAAGGATTATCTCTCTTTGTGGAGAATTGTATTTTCAAAGCACTTTGTACAGTGCTCTGCACACAATAAGTGCTCAATAAATACGACTGTATGAATGAATGATTAGAACAGTGATTGACACAAAGTAAGTGCCTAATAAATACTAAAGTTATTATTATTATTTCCTTTTGTTCCATGCCTGTTGTGTCTCTTTTTGTGTTAGTTTTTATTTCCTAGAAAAAAAAAAAAACTTTTCACGGACTATTTCTTTGGAGAAATGAGACCCAAAGCCTCATCTTCACTTGAAGGTAACAAAGTAGCACGATTTGTGGCAGCCAATGGACAGATACCTTTCTGATGCCCTCGTGACCAATAGTCTCATCCACAAGAGCTCTCTGCTAATTCGTGCTAATGAGACCTTTATCCGACAGTTCTTTCTGCTAACATTCCATCACTTCATTAATGTCAGCATTCATTCGTTCAATCGTATTTATTGAATATGTCAGCATGCCCTAGGTCATCCATAATGAATCTCTGTCCAGGACTATTAATAATTATCTTCTCTGTTGACCCTGACTACAAGAAAGCTTCGCATATGTGGAATTGATGCTGATCGAGACCAAATAGTTAAATACATCTAATTTACCAGTCACATTTAAGCGCTTGTGATTTTTTTATTCTGCACTAGCTACAGCAGCTGCCTAACAAAGCCTTTGAGTCACATGACTTTGCGTGCATATTAATATCAAGAACTGTATCTTGTCATATCCTCCCCCGCCCCTTCCCCCACAGACTGTAAGCTCTTTGTAGACAAGGGTTCTATTTGTATTGTACTCTCCCAAGTGCTTAGTACAGTGCTCTGCACAAATTAAGCACTCAATAAATATGATTGATTGAATGAATGAATAATAATGATTGTATTTGTTAAGCCCTTACTCTATGCGTAGCACTTATGTAAGCACTGGGGTAGATACAAGGTAGATACTAGGTAATCATAGGTCTCACAGTCTTCATCCCCATTTTACAGATGAGGCAACTGAGGCACAGAGAAGTTAAGTGACTTGTCCCAAGTCACACAGCTGACTAGCAGTGGAGCCAGAATTAGAACCTATGACCTCCAAAGTTGCATCTTTGATAGGTAGAAGGACCTGCTACTATAGTAGATAACTGAATACATAATGACAATGAGTAGGCTGAAATTAAATTTAAAACTATAACTAGTTTTCGTTATGAATCATATAAGTACACCCTAACCTATAGATGGGCTATATATCCTGGAGTCAGAGGTCATGGATTCAAATCCAGGCTCCACCAATTGTCATCTGTGTGACTTTGGGCCAGTCACTTCACTTCTCTGGGCCTCAATTCCCTCATCTGTAAAATGGGGATTAAGCCTGTGAGCTCCCAGTGGGACAATCTGATGACCTTGCAAACTCTGCAACGCTTAGAACAGTGCTTTGCACATAGTAAGCACTTAATAAATGCCATCGTCATCATCATCATCGCCATGATGTCCCCTTTCTTCTCCATCCAAACCGCTCCCTTGCTGGTTCATTCTCTCATTCTCTCGCGACTGGATTACTGCATCAGCCTCCTCTCTGATCTCCCATCCTCCTGTCTCTCCCCGCTTCAGTTTATACTTCACTCTGCTGCCCGGATTATCTTTGTACAGAAACGCTCTGGGCATGTCACTAGCCTCCTCAAAAATCTCTAGTGGTTGCCTGTCAATCAACCACGAATTCCTCACTCTCGGCTTCAAGGCTCTCCATCACCTCACACCCTCTTGCCTCAACTCCCTTCTCTCCTTCTACAGCCCAGCCCTCACTCCTCGCTCCTTTGCCACTCCCCTCTTCACTGGACCTCGTTCTCGCCTGTCCTGCCGTCGAACCCTGGCCCTCGTCCTTCCCCTGGCCTGGAATGCCCTCCCTCCACACATCCACCAAGCTAGCTCTCTTCTTCCGTTCAAAGCCCTACTGAGAGCTCACCTTCTCCAGGAGGCCTTCCCAGACTGAGCCCCCTTTTTCTTTTTCTCCTCCCCGTCAACCCTGTCCTACCTCCTTCCCCTCCCCACTGCTCTTGTTTATATTTGTATAGATGTATTACTCTATATTATTTGTACATATTTACTATTCTATTTATTTTGTTAATGATGTCCATATAGCTATAATTCTATTTGTTCTGACTATTTTGACACCTGTCTACATGTTTTGTTTTGTTGTTGGTCTCTTCCTTTTAGACTCTGGGCCTGTTGTTGGGTAGGGACCATCTCTATATGTTGCCGACTTGTACTTCCCAAACGCTTAGTAGAGTGTACTGCACACAGTAAGTGCTCAAAACATACGATTGAATGAATGAATGAGTGAATGAATGAATGAATTAGGCTTAGGGCTAATGATAGTCCTAAAGTTAAGGTTAGGGCTGGGCTAGGATTAGGGTTAGAGTTAGGGTTGAGGTTAGGGTTAGTTTTAGGACTCTGGCAAGAGTTAGTTTCAGGGTTATGGTTAGGTTTAGGTTCGAGTTAGAGTTAGGGTTGGGGTTAGGACTGGGTTTAGGTTAGGATAAGTGTTAATCATAGACTTTAGTTCAAGGGCAAGGGTGAAGTCTAGGGTTATAGGGCAGGACTAGGTTAGGTGTAGAGTTAGGTATAGGGTTAGCATTAGGGCTAGGTTTGGGTGAGTGGTTAGTGTTAGGATTGGGGTTAGGGTTAGGGTTAGTGTTAATGGTGGTGGTAGGTTTAAAACTATGCCTAGGAACAGTATTAGGGCTTAGGTTAGGATTACATCTATAGAGAAGGTTAAGGTTATGTTTAGGGGTATGCTGAGTTTTCATGTTAGTGTTGGGGATAAGGTTTAGGGTTAGTGTTGGGAATTTTGTTAGTATTAGGGTTAAGGTTATGGCTAGGATATGGCTCGACCTACATCTAGGATTAAGGTCTGTGTTATAGTTTTAGTTAGAGTTTGGTTCAGGGTAACAGCTAGATTTATGGTTAGAATGAGGGTTAGGGTTACAGTTTAAAGTAGGGTTAGCATCAAGGCAATTTGCTGTTCTGGAAGAGTTGCATGATGAACAAAATTCTTAGGATTAGAAAAACCTGCCCACACAGGCTCCCAGGAGTAGTTCCACAGCCCAGTGGAGTTAGTGATAATGTTAGTGTTAGGATAAGGGCTAGGGATAGGCCTAGGGGTAAAGTTAGGGTTAGGGTGTTAGTTTTAGTGTTAGGGTTAGGGTTAAACTTAAGGTTAAGCCTAGACCTTGGGTTAGACCTAGAGCTAGGGCTAGGGTTACAGTGTGGGTGAGGGTTAGAGTTAGGGTTAAGTTTATTTTAAGGGTTAAGGTTAGCATTAGTGTTTGGGTTAGTCTTAGGGTTAGGGTTAGGACTAGGCTAAATGCTTAGGGTTAGCGTCAGCGTTAGGGTTAGCTAGGTTTAGGGTTAAATTTAGTATTGAGGCTAGGTTTGGGTGTACTTTCTGGCTTAGGTTTAGGGTTAGTTTTAGCATTGGGGCTAGGATTAGTGGTAGGCTTAAGGCCTGTTTTAGGGCAAGCTTTAGGGTTGGTTTAGGGCTAGACCTAGAGCTGGGTTAGGATTAATTACCTCATCTGTAAAATGGGGATTGTGTCTGTGAGTCCCACATGGGACAGGGACTGTCTCCAATGTGATATGATTGTATCCACCCCAGTGCTGAGTACAGTGCCTGGCACATAGTAAACACCTAACAAATGCCGCAATACTAATGATAATTATTATTATCATTATCAGGTAGTGTTAGTGTTAAGGTTATGGTGAAATTTAGGTTTAGAATTAGTGATAGGGTTAGTACTAGGGCCAGGTTTAGGTTTAAGGCTAGGTCTAGGGAGTTAGCGTTCGAGTTAGTGATAGGGATAGAGTTTGTGTTAGGGCAAGGACTAG
This sequence comes from Tachyglossus aculeatus, assembly GCF_015852505.1. Lineage (NCBI taxonomy): Eukaryota > Metazoa > Chordata > Mammalia > Monotremata > Tachyglossidae > Tachyglossus > Tachyglossus aculeatus. The sequence goes on along the minus strand of NW_024044831.1, from coordinate 6,195,369 downwards.
GGATAGGCCTAAGGCTAGCATTAGTTTTAGGGTTAGTGTTAGGTATGGGTTCATGTTCAGGTTTGATTTAGGGTTAGTGTTAGACCTTGGGATAGGGTTAGGGCTAGGATTAGGTTTAGGGTCGGGTTTAAGATTAAGATTATGGCTAGGACTAGGGATAGGACTATAGCTAAGGTGACAGTTAATGTTAAAGTGACCATTGAGGTCAGGGCTAGGGTTAGGTTTAGGTTTGGGGTAGGGTTGGGGTTAAGGTTAGGATTATGTCTAGGGCTAGGGATAGGACTATGGCTAAGGTTAGAGTTAGTGTTAAAGTAACCATTAGTGTTAGGGTTTAGGGTTAGGGTTAGGAATGGAATTAGTGTTAAAGTTAGGTTTAGGTTTAAGATTAGGGGTAGGGTTATGGAAAGAGTTAGAGCTGGAGTTAGATTTAGGGTTAGATTAGGGATAGGGTTAGTCCTAGGGCTAACATTAGGGCTAGTGTTAGGTTTAGGGTTAGAGTTAGCGTTAGTGTTAGGGTTATGGTTAGGATTAAAGTTAGGTTTAGGCCAAGGGTTAGGGTTTTCGAGAGAGTTTGGGGTATGGTTAAGAATAGGATTAGGGTTAAGGTTATGGTAAAGGTTAGGTTTGAGGGTAGGCCTAGGTCTCAGCATAGGGTTTGGTTTAAGGTATGTTTAGGTCTAGGGTTAGGGTCAAGACTAGGGCTAGGTCTAGGACTAGGGTTAGGGTTAGGGTTAGGATTTAGAGAGTTAGGACAGGTTCTAGTTAGAGGGCTAGGACTCTGGTTAGGGTTAGGGTCAGGGTCAAGTTAAGGGTGAGGTTTAGCACATTGCCTACTTCAGGGGTTAGGGTTAGCCTTAGGGTTAGGGGTATGGTTAGGCTTAGGGAAAAGGCTATGGTTATATTAGGGTTAGGGCTAGGTTTGGGATTACATTTAGGGTTAGTGTTAATGTAATGATTAGGCCTGGTATTATGATCATGGTTATGATTAGGGCCAGGTTTATGCCTAGGGCTACTGATAGAGTTAATGTTAAAGTTACTATTAGGGTTAGGCTTAGGTTTAGGGCCAGGGTTAGTCCTATGGCTATGGCTAGGTGTGTGTACTGTGGTTAGGGTCAAGATTAGATTTAGGACTAGGGTTAGCCCTAAGGGTAGGGTTAGATTTAGAATTAGGGTTAGGGTTAGTGTAAGGTTTATAGTTCATTCATTCAATTCAATCATATTTATTAAGTGTTTACTGTGTGCAGAGCTCTGCATTAAGCACTTGGGAAAGTACAATGCAATTATAAACAGTGACAATCCCTGCCCACAACGAGCTCACAGTCTAGAATCGGGGAGACGGACATCAATACAAATAAATGAAATTACAGATCTATACATAAGTACTGTGGGGCTGGGAGTGGGGAGGAGATCAAAGGGAACCAGTCAAGGAGATACAGAAGGTAGTGGAAAATGAGGAAAACTGGGGATTAGTTGGGGAAGGCCTCTTGGAAGAGATGTGCCTTCAGTAAGACTTTGAAGAGTGGGAGAGTAAATATCTGTAGGATTTGAGGAGGGAGGATGTTACATGCCAGAAGCAGGATGTGGGCCAAGGGTCGGCTGCAAGACAGACAAGATGGAAGCACAGCGAGAAGGCTAGCAGTAGAGGAGCGAAGTGTACGGGCTGTGTTGTAGAAGGAGAGAAGCAAGGTGATGTAGAGGAGGTAATGTGAGGGAGTGCTTTAAAGCCAATGGTGAGGAGTTTTTGTTTGATATGGAAGTGCATGTGCAACCATTGGGGATTTTCGAGGAGAGGGGTGGCATGTCCTGAATGTTTTTTTAGAAGGAAAATCCAGTCAGTACAGTGAAGTATGGACTGGAGTGGGAAGAGACAGTAGGTTGTGAGGTCACCAAGGAGGCTGATGCAGTAACCTAGGCGGTATAGGATGATTAATTGTATTAGCATGGTAGCAGTTTGGATGGAGGGAGAAGGGCAGATTTTAGTAATGTTGTGAAGGTAGGAGTGACAGGATTTGGTGATGATTGAATATGTGGGTTAAATGAAAGAGAGGAGTCATGGATAACCCAAGGTTTTAGACTTGTGAGATGGGAAGGTTGGAGGTGCTGTCTACAGTGATGGAAAATTCAGGAGAGGACAGGGTTAAGGTTAAATTTAGGGTTAACCCTAGGCCTAAGGCTAGGTTTAGGGTTAATATTAGGGTTAGGGTAAGGGTTAGTGTTAGGGTTATGGTTAAGGTTAAGGTTAGGTTTAGCCCTATTCCTAGGGTTATGGATAGGGTTAAGGTTAGGGTTAGGGTTAGTTTTAGGGTGAAGGTTAGGATTTGGGCCAGGGTTTGGTTCAGCATTAAGGTGAGGGTTACATTTAGTGTTAGTGTTAGGGTTCATTCATTCATTCATTCATTCAATCGTATTTATTGAGTGCTTACTGTGTGCAGAACACTGTACTAAGCGCTCGGGAAGTATACATCAGCAACATATAGAGATGGTCCCTACTCAACAACAGTCTCACAGGCTAGAAGGGGGAGATAGACAACAAAACAAGACATGTATGAGATTCGTCAGAACAAATAGAGTCATACCTATATGCACATCATTAACAAAATAAATAGAATAGTAAATATGTACAAGTAACATAAATAGAGTAATAAATCTGTACAAATATAGACAAGTGCTGTTGGGAGGGGAAGGAGGTAGGGTGGGGGAGGATGGGGAGGAGGAGAGGGAAAGGGTGGCTCAGTCTGGGAAGGCCTCCCGGAGGAAGTGAGCTCTCAGTAAGGCTTTGAAGGGAGGATCAGAGCCAGCTTGGTGGATGTTCGGGAGGGCATTCCAGTCCAGGGGAAGGACATGGGCCGGGAGTCGATGGCGGGACAGGCAAGAACGAGACATAGTGAGGAGGTTAGCGGTAGAGGAGCAGAGGGTGTGGGCTGGGATGCAGAAGGAGAGAAGGGAGGTGTGGTAGGAGGGTGCGAAGTGATGGAGAGCCTTGAAACCGAGAGTGAGGAGTTTTTGCTTGATTCGTAGGTTGACAGGCAACCACTGGAGATTTCTGAGGAGGGGAGTAACATGCCCAGAGCGTTTCTGTACAAAGATAATCCGGGCAGCAGAGTGAAGTATAGACTGAAATGGGGAGAAACAGGAGGTTGGGAGATCAGAGAGGAGGTTGATGCAATAATCCAGTCGGGATAGGATGATAGATTGAACCAGCAAGGTAGCAGTTTGGATGGAGAGGAAAGGGCGGATCTTGGCGATGTTGCGGAGGTGAGACCGGCAGGTTTTGGTGAGCGATTGGATGTGTGGGGGTGAACCAGAGAGTGGAGTCGAGGATGACACGAAGGTTGCGGGTTTGTGAGACAGGAAGGTTGGTAGTGCCGTCTACAGTGATGGGAAAGACAGGGAGATGACAGGGTTTGGGGGGGAACATAAGGAGTTCAGTCTTGGACATACTGCATTATAGATGGCAGGAAGACATCCATATGGAGATGTCCTGAAGGCAGGAGGAGATATGAGACTGGAGGGAGGAAGAGAGAGCAGGGACGGAGATGTAGATTTGGGTGTCATCAGCATAGAGATGATAATTGAAGCCGTGAGAGCAAATGAGTTCACCAAGGGAGTGAGCGCAGGTAGAGAACAGAAGGGGACCAAGAACTGACCCTTAAGGAATCACTACAGTAAGGAGATGGGAGGGGGAGGAGGAGCCCGCAAAAGAGACTGAGAATGAATGGCTGGAGAGATAAGAGGAGAACCAGGAGAGGACGGAGTCTGTGAAGCAAAGGTTGGATAGCGTGGTGAGGAGAAGGGGGTGATCCACAGTGTCCAAGGCAGCTGGGAGGTCGAGGGGGATTCCTAGAGCTAGGTGTGAAGTGCTTAACAAGTACCATAGTGCAAACAAACAATATTTATTGATTACTTACTGCTTGAAGAGCACTGTATTAGGTGCTTGGGTGAATACACACGCTAGAGCTGGTAGAGAAGCTGCATGACTAGCAGAAAGAGCAGAGGGCTGGGAATCAGAGTCACATGGACTCTAATCCCTTCTCTGCCACCTCTCTGCTAGATCACTTCACTTCTCCATGTCTCAGTTCCCTCACCTTAGAAATGATAATCAAATACCTGTCCTCCCTCCTCCTTTGAGTGTGAATCCCATAAGGGACCTGATGATCTTGTATCTACCCCAGTTTTTAGTACAGGTCTCCATACATTGTTGATGCTTAATAAAAAACACAATTATTGTTTTTTTCAGATATGCTTCCTGCCTTCAGTGAATTTACAAGACTGATAACAGGGAGTTTACTGTTTGGCCAGCTGTGGTACATTTTAGTCTATAGCCACGTTGTAAATCAGGCAGTGTACAAATAACTGTGGTCTTCAGTATCTGTCCCAAAGAATTCTGGCTACTATGTTGCCTGATTTAGTATTCAAATATTAAAATTTTAGTACATTCATTTTTCAACTTTGCAAAAATCCAAAATATATGCACAGACATGGATTAGTGGAAAGAGCCAGGACTTGGGAGAAGGAGGTCCTGCTCCATCCTAATCCTCCTCGGCCTCTCAGCTGCCTTTGACACTGTGGATCATCCCCTTCACCTCAAAACATTCTCCAACCTTGACTTAACTGATTATTTCCTCTCCTAGTTTTCCTCTTATCTCTCTGGCCGCTCATTCTCATTCTCCTTCTCAGGCTCCTCTTCCCCCTCCCATCCCCTACTGTTGGGGTCCCTCAAGGGTCAGTTCTTGGTCCTCTTCTATTTTCCATCTACAATCACTCCCTTGTTGAACTCATTCGCTGCCATAGCTGCAACTATCATCTCTATGTGGATGACATCCAAATCTATATCTCCTTCCTTGTTCTCCCTCCCTCCCTGCAGGCTCGCATCTCCCCCCTGTGGGACATCTCTACTTGGATGTCCTCCCATCACCTAAAATTCAACATGTCCAACACAGAGCTCCTTATCTTCCTTCCCAAGCCCTGTCCTCTCACTGACTTTCCCATCACTGTGGATGGCACAACCATCCTTCTTGCCTCACAACCCCGCGACCTTGGTATCATCCTTGATTCCTCTCTCATTCACACCATGTAAGCAATCCGTCACAGAAGCCTGCCCGTCTCACCTTCACTGTATCGCCAAAATCCTCCCTTTTGTCTCCGTCCAGACCGCTACCACATTAGTACAATCACTTATCCTATCTCGACAGGATTATTGTATCAGCCTTCTTTTTGTCCCCTCAACCTCCTGTCTCTCCCCACATCAGTCGATACTTCACTCTGCTGCCCGGATTATCTTCCTATAGAAATTTTCTGGGCGTGTTACTTCCCTCCTCAAAAATCTCCAGTGGTTGCTTATCAACCTCCCTATCAAACAAAAACTCCTCACTACTGGGTTCAAAGTTCTCCATCTCCTTGCCCTTTCTTACCTCACTTCCCTTCTCTTCTTCTACATCCCAGGCTGCACACTCTGCTCCTTTGATGCTAACTTTCTCAATGCAGATCGTTCTCGCCTGTACTGCCATCAACACGCGGCCCACATCCTACTTTTGGCCTTGAATGCCCTCCCTCTTCAAATCTGCCAAACAATCACACCTCCCCACTTCAAAGCTCTACTGAAGGCTCACCTCCTCCAAGAGGACTACCCACACTAAGCCCCTCTTTTACTCAGCTCCCACTCCCCTCCACGTTACCCTGACTCGCTCCCTGTGCTCTACCACTCTTCCCACCCCACAGCACTTGTGTATATATCTACATATCAATAATTCTATTTATTTATATAGATGCCTATTTCTTTGTTTTGATGTTTGTCTCCCACATTCCAGACTGTAAGGGCAGGGATGGTCTCTATTGCTGAATTTCACTTTCCAAGTGCTTAGTACAATGCTCTGCATCCAGGAAGTGCTCAATAAATATGACCGGATGAATGAATTAAGGAATTGCTCACAGAGTCAGGTGTGAGACCTGCGAGGAGTCCATATCTCACAGCTGTAGTGGACAGAAAACAGTACAGTTCTGTAAACATTTCAATGTGTTGAGAGGCTAATACCAAACTAAGAATAAGCTGTATATTTTTATTCTTTTGTCTACTTCTTTGCATCGTTAATGTCTGCCTATGTAACCAGAACTTGTCAGTATTTAGCTCTGAGTTGCCACTGTATCAGTCAATCAATCAACCAACCAATGGTACTTATTGAGCACTTACTATGTTCAGAGCATTGTGTTAAGGGCTTGGGAGAGTTGATAGACACATCAACTCTCCATTGCCCATTGCCCACAAGTTGTTCACAGTGTAGAGGGTGAGACAGCTATTAAGACAAATAGATTACAGATATGTACTTGAGTGTTCCGGGGCTGAGGGTGGGGTGAATATAAAGGGCTTAAAGTGTTCAGATACAGATGTGCAAGTGAAAAGATTCCTTAATCAGGGAAGGCCACTTACAGGAGATATTATTTCAATAAGCATTAAAATGTTGAGAAAGTGGGGGTCTGCCAGATATGAAGTTAGAGGGAGTTCCAGGCCAGAGGGAGAATGTGGGAAAAGAATTGGAAACAAGATAGATGAGATCAATGTAGAGTGAATACTTTGGCATTAGAGGAATGAAGTGCAGATTCGGTTTTAGTAGGAAATCAGTTAGGTAAAAGTAGGGAGGGGCAAGGTGACTGAGGGTTTTAAAGCCAATGGTAAGGAGATTCCATTGGATGCAGAGGTGGTTGAGCAACCTCTGGAGGTTCTTGAGGAGTGAGGAAACATGGACTGAACAGTTTTTCAGAATAATGACCTAGGCAGCATTGTGAAGAATGGACTTGAGTGGAGTAAGAGAGAAGGCAGGGAGGTCAGCAAGGAGGCTACTGAAGTTATCAAGGTGTGACAGGATAAGTGTTTGTAATAACATGGTAGCAGTTTGAATGAAGCATTCCTGTGAATTTTGAACTGGCTGGATTTGGTGACAGACTAAATGTGTGGGTTGATTGAGACAGATTATTTGAAGATAACGCCAAGATTATGGTCTTGTGATGTAGGGTGAATAGTGGTGTCATATACAATGACAGGAAAGAAAGAGGAGAGCAGCATTTGCGTAGAAAGATGAGGAGTTCCGTTTTGAACATGTTGAGTTTGGGTTGTCAGTGGGACACTCAGGAAGAGATGTCCCGAAGGTTGGAGAAAATGAGAGACAGCAGAGAATTATGGAATTCAGGGATAGAGAGAAAGATTTGGGGATCATCCGTGTAGAGAGAAGAATTGAGGCCTTGGAACCAAATAAGTTTTCCAAGGGAATCAATGTAGATGGAGAATAGAAGGGACCCAGAACTGAGCCTTAAAGGACTTCCACAGTTGGAAGGTGGGAGACAGAGGAGAAGTCCGAGAACCAGAGGAAATATAGTCAGAGAGATAGAAAGAGAATCAGGAGAGTGCAATGTCAGTTAAGCCAAGGTTGGATAATATTTTAGGAGAAGGGAGTGGCCCACAGTATTGAAGTTACCCGCAACAGAGGAGGATTAGGAAGCAGTAGACGTTATTGGATTTGGCAAGAAGAAAGCTATTGGTGATCATAGAGAGGGCAGTTTCTGTGGAGAGGAGAGGACAGAAACCAGATTCGAGGGGGTCAAGAAGAGAATCGGAGGAGACGAACTGGAGACAGTAGGTACAGGTAACTGGCTTGAGAAGCTTGGCAAAGAATGATAGGAGGGAAATGGGTCATAACTTGAAGAACTCATGAAATCAGAGGAGGTTTTTCTTAGAGTAAGAAATATATGAGCATGTTTGAAAGCAGAGGGAAAGAAGACAGTGGAAAGTGAATAGGCTGATGATGACGGTCAGGGAAGAAAGAAGGGATGGAGGGGACAGGCATTTAGATAGTGTGCCTAGGGATGAGGTCAGAGTCACAGGTGGAGGAGATTGATTTGGGGAGGAAATGAGGGAAAGTTTGGAGAATTGAAGAGGGAGCAGGAAGGAGAGGCTAGAGAGAAGCAGTGGAGATTTTATGGAGATCATGCATGATTACTTCAATTTTATCAAGAAAGTTTGTGTCCGGATCATTAGGGGAAAAATACAAGGGAGCAGGAGGATGGGGGTTCAGAGAGGGAGTTTAACACTTGGAAAAAACGAAACAAGGAATGGGTTTGGGAGTCAATAAGGATGGAGAAGTATCATTGCCATTGACGAAGAGGGCAGAATTAAAGCCGGTAAGGATGGATTTGAAATGGTTGAGGTCAGCCTAGATTTCTGTCAGCAGGCCTCTGTAGCTTGAGCACACGAGAGAAAAAAACATACTGTGAAGGTGATCCAGGGTTGCAGCTTAGTAGTATGTGATCATCGGGGGACAGAGGAGTGAGGGAATAGTGTAGGAAGTTGTAGTATAGTGTAGGAAATGTAGGAAGTTCAGTGAAGAGGGTGGTGTTGAGTGTGTCAATTTTTGCATCAAGGGGATGTAGTCAGAGATATGTACTTAAGGTCACGATGGCTTTCAAGACTTGGAAGGGGTCAAAAGAAAGGAAGTTTCTGTGGGTGATGGGACTGATTTGTGGCAAGTGGATATGTGGGAGAGAAGGCAGGTGAGATGGCTGTGGTTAGATAGAGGAATTTCAGAGTTGTTGAGGGCAGAGACTGTAACGTTACTTGAGCTGATGAGATCAAGTGAGTGTCCGAGTCGGTGTGTGGGAGAGTAGGGTGCAGGAGGAACTCATTGGTGTTGAGGAAGCAGGCAGCCAAAGGGTTGTCAGGAACATCCACATGGATATTGAGGTTACCAAGGATCAGTGTATTGATAGAAACAGAGAGAGGAATGAGAGAAAGAGGTAAAAATTATTCAGAAAGTTGTAGGAGGAGTTTGAGGGGTGGTAGTTAACTGTGACTAGAAACAGGATTCATTGGTAGAAGTGGATAATATGGATTTCATAGAAAGGGAAAGAGAGGGATGGGGAAGGTGGTTGGGGTGAAAGCAACACTGGAGAGCAAGAAGGAAGCCAACACCTCCCACTTTTCCAGTGAGTCTTGGGAAGGGGAAGAAGATGAGGAAGCCCTCTTCTGGAGACAGCAGCAGGGGAGACAATGTCATCTGGGCAGAGCCAGGTTTCAATAATGGTGAGGAGAAGTAGTCTCTGGGTCAGCATCAATTCAAGGATGAAGGGAAGCTGTCCATAATGGAGTGGGGATTCCCCAGGTGACACTCGGTTAAAGCATGTGGGGTATAAATGGGGGTGGGGACTGTCTGAGGGGGTGGAAAGGGTTGGATAGGAGTGAGCTGATGAGGGCTGGTGCAGGAGGAGGGGAACTAGGTATGGTACTGGGAAATATGGACAGAGATGGGAATTGAATGTAGGTCCCTTGTACCCTAAGAGCAAAATTACAGTAAAAGACAGGTGGCTATGTTGATGTAAAGGCAGCCAGACTTTTACATGCAAAATAATGGTCCCTTGCCTTGTCCCCAGGGTGGCAAACAGCCACACTGCTCCATATAGCCCACTGTGCAACCAGGCTGGGCTGCAAGCAGAGAGGGAGCAGGGAGAAGTAAAGTGAAAGAATGGCTACTTCTCAGTCATAGCAGTTTGGGAGCAAGTACTTTGTATTTGAAGTTTGGAGTTCCCCAAGAGTAATATGATGTCATGTAATGTCAGAGACAGCTGGAGCAGTTGTTGCAGTTGAAGGAAAAGAGGCAGTGAAAGGGAGCAGGAAGGAGATCTCTCACAGATTTTCTGAGTTGCTCTTAGTCATTTGACTATGAGCAAAGCTCAGAAACACCATTTCCAGCTAGGGTTCTGGCTTCTTCTTGCTTCTGGGTCTGTACCCTTGGTACACTTGGTATTCAACCCAACTTCAGTTCCACAGCACTTAGGTACATATCTGTGATTTATTTATTTAAAGTAATGTCAGCCTCCCTCCCTTATGGGCAGGAAACATGTCTACCAACTCTGCTATATTGTACTTTCCCAGGGTCTTAGTGCAATGCTCAGTACACAGGAAGCTCTCAATGAATAGCATTGACTGATTGAATTATTTGGTTTTTGATTAGAAGCCTTTCTCTGAACACCTTCTCTTTCTTCTCTTCCTGCTTTATCCTTTCATTTTCTTTCATCAAACCTTTCTGTGCTCCTTGTCCTCTCCCTGTGCTGTTCTCTCAAGAGCAGCAGTGACGGCAGCTCAGCAGGCCTCTGAGCTGGCAGGTGACTCAAGTTTGACCAGGGACAGCTGGAGTCATGGTGATCTCTCTGGCCACTTGCAAGCCCATTGATGTGAGGGTCAGGGCTGCGTTCCCTGGACCACAGTGGAGATGCCTGGATGTTCGGTGTCCAGTCTAAGCAGTGAGGCAGCAGAAATGGTGAAGGATTGGTGGAGGCAGGAACAACTTACAAAGTCTTCCTAGCACCTTTTGAACCCAAGCTCCTACAGAAGCTGGTTGGAGTAAGAATGGAGAGTACACTTGTCTTAAGGCACCTCAACTCCCTAGTGGAGTTACAGTTATTATGGCAGATAATGCAGACAGTGAATAAGAATTCCAGACAGTCCAGCAAGGAGCAGCAGCAATGGCAGAGCTCAGAAATGACTATATATTTTTGGTTGTGTGAATGACTTTCCTGGAGCAAACTGAGACATAACTTGTAGTCAGCACATAATACCTGGCTGAAGTAAAGAAATGGTTGACAATCACTTGAATCCATTTTGAGTTATGTACTTCTAGAATCGAGTCATCTGTGCACATCAGGTCTCGAATCAATCAATGAATGGCATTTATTTAATGCTTTCTAAGTGCACAGCACTGTACTAAAGTGCTTGGCAAAGAACAATAAAACAGAATTGTCAGACATGTTCCCTGCCCACACCCTGCCCACATCTTACAGCCTAGTGACTTTCTCTCTTAGATCATGAGACCTACAAGGGACAGAGACTAGATCTAATTCACACCTGCACTTAGTATTGTGCTCTGCATACAGTAAGTACTTAATAAATACTACTACTATTACTGCCTTTTCTAAGGCTTTGGATGATGTTTAAACCCTGTTGAATTGGAAGAGTCTTCCAGAAAAGCATATGGCAATATCTGCATCCAGGTCCTTATTGCATCCTCCAGCATAACCGTATATGATAAATATATAATATAATATATAATATGTAACAAACTGGAAGCAGGGAAGGCAAGAGGAAAGAGCATAAGATTGGGAGTCAAAATGCCTGTTTTCTACTCGCATTCAGTACATTTCCCCTCTCTCAATCAATCCATCATATTTATTGAGTTTTACCATGTGCACAGCATGGTACTAAATGCTTGGGAGAATACCATATAACAGATTTGGTAGACATGTTCCCTGCCCACAAGAAAACCTCTCCTCCAGAACCGACAGTAGTTGTCCATCCACCTCCACATCCAACAGAAATTCTTTAACAGTGACTTTAGGGCATTCAGTCAGCTCTCTCCCTCCTACATTACCTCAGTGAACTCCTTCTACTACCCAACTTGCACACTTCACTCCTATAACACCAATCTATTTACTGTACCACAATTTCGTCTTTCTCACTGCCAACCACTCCCCTTTTATATCCAACAGTCATCACTTTTGATTTCTTCAAAGCCTTCCTAAAATCACATCTCCTCCAAGAGGCATTCCCTCACTAAGCCCTTACTTCTGCTATTTCCCCTCCCTTTTGTGTCTCCCTGTGCACATGGGTCTGTAACCCTTAATCCCTTAGATAATTACCCCAAAGCACTTACGTAGACATTTCTCTGTAACGTATTTCAATGTCTGTCTCCCACTCTAGTCTGTGAGATTTTAGTGAGCAGGAATTGTGTCTAACTACTCTTTTGCATTGCATTCTCCCAGGTGAATGGTATAGAGCTTCACACATAGTAAATGCTCAATAAATACCATTGACATTGAATCTACTTGTTCAAGTAGTTCAACTGGGAGTGGGGGAGTGGGAAGATAAACTCATGCTTACTCAACTCCAGGACTGGGGCAAGAGGAGCCTGTGACTACATCCTGACAGCAAGGGGCAAGAGATAAGATGCATGGCTCTACATCCAGCTCGTTTCTAGCTCCCAATGCCTGGGTGAGATAGTTTAGAACAGTGCTTGGACTATAGTAAGCACTTAACAAATACCATCATCATAGTTATGGCTACTTTCTTGGCTTCCATAGTTTAATGCCCAAAACTGGCTTTATTTGAAAGCAGGTAAAACATGAATCAAAAGTTAGGATTTAGTGCAGTGACAAAGTAGTAGCCAAAAGAGCCTATTGTGCGTCCCCTATTTTGTGCTTCTTCTCTCTCTTTCTCTCTCCCCTCTCCAAAAGACGAGGTCTTATCTAAAATACCTCTTGCTATTTCATGGCATAAATAGGTGTTGAGAAAAGTTTTCTATGTGCCCTATAAATATGTGGAGGCTGTGAACACTGCTGTTTCTTCATTGGGGAGGATTGGAAGCTGTGATTTAGCTGTTCAAACTGAGGTTGGGTGTGGGTAAGTGTGTCTGAGGACAGCGAAAAGACTTTTTGTGCCAGAACAATGAAGAAATACATCTACATTTCCCATCAATGTTGACGGTACTACCATCTTTCCCGTCTCACAAGCCCACAACCTTGGGGTCATCCTCGACTCCGCTCTCTCGTTCACCTCTCACATCCAATCCGTCTCCAAAACCTGCTGGTCTCACCTCTGCAACATTGCCAAGATCCGCCCTTTCCTCTCCATCCAAACCGCTACCCTCCTCGTTCAATCTCTCATCCTATCCCGACTGGATTACTGCATCAGCCTCCGCTCCCATCTCCCATCCTCCTGTCTCTCCCCACTTCAATCTATACTTCACGCTGCTGCCCGGATCGTCCTTGTGCAGAACCGCTCTGGGCATGTTACTCCCCTCCTCAAAAATGTCCAGTAGCTACCAAACAAGCTATGCATCAGGCAAAAACTCCTCACTCTCGGCTTCAATGATCTCCATCACCTCGCCTCCTCCGACCTCACCTCCCTTCTCTCCTTCTACAGCCCAGCCCGCACCCTCCACTTCTCTGACGCTAACCTCGTCACTGTGCACTGTGCCTCGTTCTCGCCTGTCCCGCCGTTGATCCCTGCCCCACGTCCTCCCCCTGGCCTGGGATGCCCTCCCACCACACATCCGCCAAGCTAGCTCTCTTCCTCCCTTCAAAGCCTAGGTCACACAGCTGACAATTGGCAGAGCTGGGATTTGAACCCGTAACGTTTGATATTCCCCCTGACCCCAGCCTCACCGTGCTTATGTACACATCCTCCTACTCTGCCTTTCCTCTACCTGAGGTTTACGTTTAGATCTCACTTTTTGTTGTTGGTGTTTAATGGTATTTGTTAAGCACTTACTACGTGCGAGACACCCTACTAAGCACTGGGGTAGATACAGGGTAATCAGTTTGCATAAAATCCGTGTCCCACGTGGGGCTCACAGTCTTAATCCCCATTCTACAGATGAAGTTCAATAACAGAAAAGTTGAGTATCTTGTCCAAGATCACCCATCAGGACTGGGAATCTGTGCATCAGGCAGAAACTCCTCACCCTCGGCTTCAAGGCTCTCCATCACTTCGCTCACTCCTACCTCACCTCCCTTCTCTCCTTCTACAGCCCAGCCCGCACCCTCCGCTCCTCTGCCGCTAATCTCCTCACCGTGCCTCGTTCTCACCTGTCCCGCCGTTGACCCCCGGCCCACATCATCCCCGTGGCCTAGAATGCCCTCCCTCCCAACATCCACCAAGCTAGCTCTCTTCCTCCCTTCAAGGCCCTATTGAGAGCTCACCTCCTCCAGGAGGCTTTCCCAGACTGAGGCCCTTCCTTCCTCTCCCCCTCGTCCCCGTCTCCATCCCCCCGTCTTACCTCCTTCCCTTCCCCACAGCACCTGTATATATGTATATATGTTTGTACATATTTATTACTCTATTTATTCATTTATTTTACTTGTACATATCTATTCTATCTATTTTATTTTGTTAATATGTTTGGTTTTGTTCTCTGTCTCCCCCTTCTAGACTGTGAGCCCACTGTTGGGTAGGGACCATCTTTACATGTTGCCAACTTGTACTTCCCAAGCGCTTAGTACAGTGCTCTGCACACAGTAAGCGCTCAATAAATACGATTGATTGATTGAGTGATTGATTGAATCAGAGGACCTGGGTTCTAATTCCAGGTCTGACACAGGTCTGTTCTGTGATTCTGATTCAGGTCTGTTCTGTGATCTTAGACAAGTCATTTAACTTCTCGGGTCCTCTGGCCCCCAGTCCTGTGTTCTTTCCATTAGGCCACACTGCTCCTCCTGTATTCACCTTTAGTTTGCAAGTTCCTTGAGGACAGGGATCATGTCTACCACCTCTTGTATTGTACTCTAAACAATAGGAAGGGCTCAGGGTCTACAAGCAGCTAAACAATGCCGCTTCTAGGAGAAGTGGCATAGCTTAGTGGCAAGAACATAGGTTTAGGAGTCAGAGGACATGGGTTCTAATCCTGCCTCCCCAGTCGTCTGCTGAGTGACCTCGGGCTAGTCACTTCACTTCTCTATGCCTCAGTTACCTCAACAGGAAAGTGGCGATTAAGAGCATGAGCATGGGACAACCTGATCACCTTGTAACCTCCCCAGTGCTTAGAACAGTGCTTTGCACATAGTAAGTGCTTAATAAATGTCATTATTATTATTATTTCTACAATTATTATTATGTGGGGCAGGGACTGACCATCTTTTACCTACTGCAGGGCGAACTACAGTTCCTGGCACACAAAAGTACTTAACAAATACCATTTTAAAAAATTAGGTTCTGGCAAAGAGATCAGTAAGCATCATTTGTGTGCATCCATTTCTTTTGTCGTTTGGCTCCTCTAGTGCTCAACCTAGTGCAGCAAGTGTTTGGGGGTGGCATCAGCCTTCTGGGCACATTGAGTTTCTGAGGACCCCTGGATGGGCTTTCCATTTTGTTTGACCCTTGAAGAGTCTGTTTTCTCTACCCTGCCACTCTAGCTGTTTTTCTTAAGATATATGGAATGAAAAAGTTTCTAAAGAAATTCAGACATGCCCATGAGGTTTCCAGCAGAATAGCTGGTCCATGTCACAATCCAAAATAAGGTCAAGTGGGCAGGGGCCGGGCGGCCGCTTCCCAGTTTTTAAAGGAGTTCGTCTCAACTCTGGGGCGTTAGGGAAGTCTTTCTCCAATCCCATGAAATATTGATTAAAAAGATGGTTTTTGATTCAGTGGTGGACGATGCTATTTATTGAGAGCTTACTGCATGCAAAGCACTGTACTAAATGCTTTTGAGAGCACAATTCGACAGAGTTGGTAGAGCCTGCACTTGTCCTGATTGTAGCGATGGGATTTACGGGTTCCATGTCTGCAGTGTACCCTGGGACGAATCCTGGGTCCAGTTTCTCAGTCCCTGACCCTGATCCCATCCACCGGTTCTGAGGAAGAACCCCTCCCCTTCCCAAGTCTGAAGTGCTTGAGTCTGAACTACCTCCCCGTTGGCCAAAGTAGGGGACACATGCCTGGGCAGGTTGATTCCATAAAAGGTTTTTTTCCCTCTCTCATATTTGTCATGTGCTGCCTAAGTGCCAGGCACTGTTCTATATCCTGGGGTAGGGACAGAGTAATCAGGTTGGACCCAACCCATGTCCCACATGGGGCTCATGCTCTTCATCTCCATTTGGTAGATGCGGGAACTGAGGACAGAAGAAGTGAAATGACTTTCTCAAGGTCCCCCTGAAGACAAGTGGAGGAGCTGGGATGAGAACCCTTGCTCCATCCACTAGGCCATGCTGCTTCTCAACTCCAGCTGAGGTCCTCAGGACAGGTCTGGGTTGTGCTTGTCACACTCCCGCTCCCCGTTCCTCTCCTTGACCAAGAAGGGGGATATTGACACTACCCTAATCCCCGCAGCAGAAGAGACAGAACAGCAGCTAGATGGATAGAGACCATAACAACAACAAGGGAAGAACGGTTAAAAAGATTAGAGATTATTGTACAAAACAGAACGTTCTGAAGAAAATATATCCATAGAGTCACTATGAGTCGGAAATGACTGGACAGAACATGAAAATGATAATATATCTTCCACTCATCCCCTCTTTTCCCTCATTCCAAGATTGTGAGCCCCTTGAGGACCAGGGAATGTATCTAATTTTTACTTGCATATTTTCCACAGTTCTCTGCACAAAGTCAGCGCCTAATAAATGTCATTCCTTCTCCTTGTACTCATCCGTTAGGATGAGCACCAAGTGTCTGGAAAATGCTGCCTTGTCCGTTCACAGCATGGGAGATGATAGTGGTCCAGGTCACGATTAACTGGAATGATCAAGTGGACCTGGGCTTTGCACAATGGGATCATCGCTGTTGATCTTCAGTGCACCTTACTGACTGGCCAAGGTCTAAGAGGCAGCAATGGCCCCAGGTGGGTTGACCAGACTGGGGAACCAGAGATGGCCTGTAATGGAGAGAAGTGGCAAGCTATCACCGGAGGCTGTGGTCTAGCTAGCTACCCTCAAGTGTGAGTGCAAAAAACCCATTACCAGGACTCTGGGCAAACTGGAGAAGCACTGTGACCTAATGGATAGAACACAGACCTCGGGGTAAAAAGGATATGGGCTCTAGTTCTGACTCTTCTACCTGCCTGCTGAGTGGACCTTGGGAAGTCACTTCACTTCTCTTGGCCTCAATAACCTAATCCGTAAAATAGGAATGGAAACTGTGAGCCCCTTGTGAGACAGGGACTGTATTCAACCTGATTACCTTGTAACTCCCACTGCGCCTGACGAATACCACTAAAAAACCCCAAACCCCGCCCCCCCCCCCCCCCCACACACACACACAAGTCACATTGAGGGTTCTTTCCTAGGGGCTGTCCCTGGGGAAAGGTCAAATTGAGGGCCTCAAAGAGTCAGAATCTGTCTTGGAATGAAATTGAAAGCTAGCTAAGTGGCTGCAGGGTAGAGGCACTGAACAATCGCCCCTGCAATCCAGACAGAGGGGCCCCCCAGCCACACTGAGAGTGTACTGTGGAGAGTGCAACACTAAGGAAAGAATACTCCATCAGCTCTATGTATTATAATATGATATTATACTATTATACCATGCAATAATACAGCTTACTATATAATAATATAATAATTCATTGACTTATATTGATGTCTCTCTCCCCTTCTAGTCTGTAAGCTCCTTGTGGGCAGGGAATGTGGCTGTTAGAGTGGTATAGCATATTCTCCAAAACACTTGGTACAGTACTCTTTACCCAGTAAGCACTTAATAAATACAACTGGTGATTGACAACAAATGACTCCCTCCCCAGAGAGAGTGATGATTTTGAAGTAGCAAGCAAGCCCCAATCCCGGGCAGGTAGGCAGGGAGCCAGACACGACAGAGGCAGCTCCTGAGGCTCCAGAGGTGACCAGACTTTACAAGCAGCCTGAGGCAGATAGACAAAGGGGACTTGACCACAAACTGGTAGGGGGGAGGGGGTAGCATTCAGAGGACCATTGCCTGAGAAGACATGGAGGAAGTGGTAAGTCATCAAGGAAGCCTGTGGTTGTCATGCTGTCGGGTGAGATGACTTGAGATTCCAACGTGCCTCAGGTAGCGATGAAGGCAGATTCCACATCAGGTGCCCAGAGCCCACTGGCTCCAGAACGACCCAGGAGAGAACACTGGAAATCTCCCCTGGGAGGGTGTGATAGTACTGGTAGAGTCCACCCAGTCAGCCCAACAAACTGAGGAAGCAGGTATGACACGCAGTGGGGTCGACCACGAACAACCTTCTGGCAGAGTCACTGGCCGATAGTCAAAGGGGAATTTTCTCTCTCAGCTGCCAGATGCCCGGGCAGGAAAAGCCAGGGGAGGCCCACCTGAACCAAATCAAGACTGGAGACGATGCAGGTGGTGAAATGCCAGTGAACCTGCTGCCTGCTGCACAGAGACCACATAGACTCAATCCTTGCAAGAGTCATTCTGTGCCAGGGGCTTGGTGCATGAGAGGTGCAGCACATCAGAAACCAACATCATCAAGGTGGAAAGTGAGAAACCTCCGTCCCATCCCTAGAAGTCCCAAGACAGCTGCCGGCAACACAGGGTGAAGGATGCCACCCTTGGAGGGCACCTTGCAAGTCACAGACACGAGGCGGGAATGGCCGTGGATACTTCAGAGGGATCGACTGGCAGCAGGAACTCCAGAAAGCCCAAGGAGACGGGATATTCCAGATATTCCCCTGTCTTCGTAGTTCAAACACTAAGAACCACTAATGGGGACGGGGCAAGGAGGGAAGTGCCCAGCCACAGACAGAGCTGCCACAGCCAATGAGGGAAGACCTGTAAACCCCAGGCTAGGGAAGCCATGGGGAAGAAATGAGCGATGGAAGGAAGGTGAACCCATCCTGCCCCCCCCCCCCCCATTTGACCCCACTCCAATCAACTGCTCAGGCAGAAGGGCCAGTGATCAGCAGAGGCCTTTCTGAGCAGGTTTCCTACCGCTTACTGACAGGAAACTGGGAGCCTGATCATTCATCACTTTAGGGGCAGTGATCCCTCCTTCGTATTCCATTGGACTTTCCTGGGTATTTAGTACAATGCTCTGCATACAGGATATGCTCAATAAATACCACTGATTGATTGACCCAGCCTGGGGCCTGGGGGTTCCAGGCTCACCCCAGACCTCCAGAGGAGGAATGGGGAGAGCTCCAAAAGTAGAAGCGAGACTACTATCCTCTCCTGTGCCAAGCACTGACCTAAGACCTGGGGCAGGTACAAGTTCAGCAACGTTGACATGGTCCCTGCCCTATGTGGGGCTCACACTCTTATCCCCACTTTATAGATGAAGTCACGGAGGCCCACAGAAGTGAAGTGACTTGCCCAAAGTCACAGAGTAGATGTGTGCTGGAGCTGTGATTAATAGTAATCATAACAATAATGATGGGATTTGTTTAGCGCTTACTATGTCCCATGTACTATAGTTAGCACTGGAGGGTATCCAAGCAAATCGGGTTGGACACAGTCCATATCCCACGTGGGGTTCAAAGTCACAGTCCCTATTTTACAGAAGATGTAACTGAGGCCTGGAGGAGTGAAATGACTCACCCAAGGTCACACAGTAGACAAGTGGCAGAGTCAGTATTAGAACCCATCACGTACTGACTCCCAGGCCTATGTTGTATCCACTAGACCACTAGACCATCCACTCTCTGTGGCATTTGCTAGGCCTTTAATAGATTTCAAGTGCTATTCCAAGCCCTGGGGAAGATATGAGAGAATTAGGGCTCACAATCCTAGAAGACACAATAATTCTGGTATTTGCTAAGCGCCAACTGCGTGCCATGTACTGTACTGTACACTCCTCAAAGAGTATACAGTCTAGTGGGGGAAGTGCACTAAAACAAATTAGAAGTAGAGGGATGTGGATGCGAAAAAATACAAGGATATGGGAAACTGGGGTAAGGAGAGCAATTACTCAAGAATTTAAGTGTTGAAGAAGTGATGAAGGATGGGCAAAAATATGGTGGGGTGAGGAGAGTTTAATCACGGAAGGTCTCCCGGAGGAGACGTGATGGCCCCTTACTTAACTGCTCCCTTCTTCCACTTTTGTGCTCCTCTAACACCAATCTACGTGCTGGGCTTTGCTCTTATCTCTTTCTCCACTAACCCCTTGCTCACACCCTCCATGCTGCCTGGAAGTCCCTCCCCATTTATCCAGCAGACCACTACTTTCCTACTTCCAAGGCCTTACAAAAACCACAGCTCTTCCAGGGAACCCTTCCTGACTAATCCTTCCTCTTTTGTCCAATTTCTCCAACTACTGGGGGACCTCTTCACTTGAATCCTCACCTCTTAGACATTTAGATACTCACCCAATCCCATCCTCACCAGAGCACTTACCAAAGTATCTTCAAACTCAATTGCACCTCATACCTGTAACCAATTTCAGTGTGTGTGTACCTAACTAGATCCTCCCACCTGTAGTTTATTTTGGTATTTCTCTCCCCTCTGCATTGTAAACTCTTTGAGACCAGGGGTCATGCCAATTAACTCTGTTGTACTCTCCCACGATCTTGGTACAGAATCAATTGATTATTCTGTACAGATCCCAAGACCTTGGGACAGTGGTCTTCTGCACTAAATAAAGCAATAAATGATGTTGATTGATTTTGAAAAGTATGTGTTAAGCACGTACTCTGTGCCAGGCACTCTATTAAGTGCTCGGGGAGATACAAGATAATCGGTTTGGACACAGTCCCTATCCTACATAGAGCTAAGAATCTCAAACCCCATTTTACAGATAAGAGAACTAAGGCACGGAGAAGTGAAGTGTCTTGCTCAAACAGCAAACAAGTGACAGAGTTAGGATTAGAATCTAAATCCTTCGGACGTCCAAACCAGTGCTCTATCCGTAAGGCCATACTCACCCCGCTGAAGGTGGAGAGAGCTCTGGTCTGCTAGCTGTGAATACAGAGGGTGGTTCAGGAAGAAGGAAGAGTATTAGCAAGTAGTTGGCATCAAGAGAGATGAGAATTACACTTGAGACGAGTGATGTGTGCTAACTGGGTTGCGATGGGAGAAGGATGTTGTCTTGCAATCAGGCAGTCAATCGTATTTCTTGGGCACTTACTGTGTACAGAACACTGTACTAAGCACTTGGGAGATTACAGTATAACAATAAACTCCCAACAACGAGCTTACATTCTAAAGTAACAGTTGTAGGAGAAGACTGAGTGCCTTAAAACCAGTGGCAAAAGTTTATACATGATGCAGAGAGGAATGGGCAACCGTATGAGAAAAATGACCTGGCAGAAGAAGCAAGTATGGATTGTAGAGAGGAGAGACTGGAGGCAGGGAGACCAGTGAGAAAGGCAGTAACCTATTCGGAATAAATCAAGTGCCTGAACTGGAATGGTGGCCATTTGTCAGGAGAGGAAAAGACACTGTGGGGAAGGGAAACCTGACAGTATTGGATGTGAGTATTGAAATAGAATGAGAAACAGTGGTTCAGTGGAAAGAGCACAGGCTTTGAAGTCAGGGGTCATGGGCTCGAATACTGGCTCTGCCAATTGTCAGCTGTGTGACTTTGGGCAAGTCACTTAACTTCTCTGTGCCTCAGTTCCCTCATCTGTAAAATGGGAATTAAGACTGTGAGCCCCCTCTGGGACAGTCTGATCTCCTTGTAACCTCCACAGAGCTTAGAACAGTGCTTTGCACATAGTAAGCGCTTAATAAATGTCATTATCATTATTATTGTTAATGAGGAGTCATGATTCTACCAGAATCCAAGGAGAAGGGTACAACAGTTTACAAACCTGACACACAAGCTCCCACTCAAATAGACAGCCAAATACCACTTCAGCACTTTGGAAACAACTAAGAACTCCTGTAGTCACTACTACCCGGAGCATTTATTTTATTTTATTTTTTATGGTATTTGTTAAGCACGTACTATGTACCAGGCACATTTCTTACATGCCCTATTACTTAAGCACTAATTTTTGAACAAACGTCCCTTTTCTTTTTTTCCTCCTAATAAATAAATTATTTTTGTGCCTATCTTCCCTGCTGAATTGTAAGCTCCCTGAGTGCAGGCAGGATGTCTATTTACTCTATTTCACAGTTCCTGACTCTTACTTAGGTACTCTAGCTGAGGTTCCTTTGTTGTTTTTTTTTTTCATTTGCTAGGTGCTCACTATGTACCAGACACTGTACCGAGCACCAGGATAATGAGTCTTCATTTTACAGATGAGGAATTGAAGCCTAGTGAAGTTAAGTGACTTGTCCAAGATCACACATCAGGCACACGGAGGAGGCCAAATTAGAATCCAGGTCCTCTGACTCTCAGGCCTGTACTCTTTTCACTAGGCTAACTTGCTCCTCTTACTTTATTCTATTGCACTTTCCCAAGTGCAGAGAACAGAGCTCTGCACACAGTACGTGCCCAGTAAATACCATTGATTGATCAATTGATTGATTGATGTGGGTGGAAACACTGACCAATAGCTGGTGGGGTCAATCAATCAACTGCATTTATTGAGTGTTCACTGTGTGCAGAGTACTGCACTAAATGCTTTGGACAGTACTATAGAACAGCATAAGTGTGTTTGTGGACACATTCCTTGCCCACAAAGAGCAGGAGACAGACATTAACCTAAATAAATAAGTTACAGCTATGTACGGAAGTGCTGTGGGGCTGAGTCAGGCATAAGAATAAATCAGGGCACCATAGAAGGGAGAGAGAGAAGGGGAAAGGAACGATATGAAAGGTAAGGCCTCCTGGAGGACACGTGCCTTTAATAAGGATTAGAAGGTGGGGAGGGGACTTGTCATTCGTCAGAAAAGGAGCCGTTGCAACTATGGGCCCCTCAATTAAGTGGTTCCTTGTTGCCTCGGAGCCTGGAGTAAGCGGTGCTCTATGGAGCACAGCGCTGGATACACCGAATCAAACAAGTCCTCTCCCCTACCCTGCTAGCAGCCACCTATCGTTCAGCCCACCGCCCACCAAACAAAGTGGCCCCCAGGGCTCAGAGCCAGGAGAACAGCTCAGGCTATAGGAGCTCAAGGCTTCCGCAGTCTAGAAGCTCACGTGCTCTCTGCCCACCATTTGGATGTCCTTCAGTGACTTTGGAAAAAAAGCCTTTATTTCAGGAGGAGGTGCATGTGCAGAGGAGTGTGAGGAAGCAGAGGATCCTGCCTTAACATAAAAATAGTGGTTTCTTGGATTTGGCGGGGATTATAGGCATATGTAATAGTCATATCGATGATGTCTCTGTGACAGGTGTCATCCTGACCAACACTTGTGGTGGTCATTTAGGGAAGGTCATGGAGATTATTCAGTTATCCTATTGCAGACTGCTTTGAGGAGATTGCTTCCAGGAGCTTGGCACCTTGGTATCATCCTTGATTCTTCACTTTTCTCAACTATTGAGATTTTCCCTGTGGAGGATAGTATGCCGAGGAGCTGGGTCCTTCTTCTGTGGAAGGGCAGGAAAGGGACACAAAGGACTCATCTGAGTCACAGAATCATATCTCCCCACCCCCACCCCACGCACACACACGCACACACACCTCTTTCCTAACCCCTAAGGAGCAAACCAATTTACTATGGTCTGCTCAGAACATGGCTGCCAATCCATGAGACGTGACAGAAGGACTGAAAAAGCATTGCAGCTACAGGGAAGAAACCCCAGGAAATCCCCCCCGCCGACCAAAATAATCCCTTTTAGCATCCAACAATATCCAATGTTCTCTCCTGCTGGAAAATCTGGATTTATAAGATTTAGCAAAACCACTTTAGCCAGCTTCTAGAACACTTTCACCGGGAATATCTACAAACAGTGTGGCCTGAGACAAGCAGTGTTGCCTAGGGAATAGAGCATAGATATGGGAGTCAGAAGCACCTAGGTTCTAACCCCAGCTCAGCCACCTGCCTTCTGTGGGACCTGGGGTAACTGAACATATCTGTGCAGAGGGTCCCGCATTTGTAAAATAGAGATTAAGACTGTGAGCCCCATGTGGGACAGTGCACTGTGTTCAACATGATTACACTGTAACTAATCTAGCATTTAATACAGTACCTGGCACATTGTACATGCTTAACAAATACCATATCCAGAAAAAAAATCACCTCACATCACCAGGCAAGACAGGAAGGCAGACAACCCGCTGTGCTCCGGTATTCTAAAACATCTTACAAGTAAAATATGGGGACCATCAAAATATACTATTTTGGTAGGTAAAATCAGAGGTACTATTAGGACTAGTCATGTCATATTTTTTTCTATTTGTAAGAAAGCCACAAAACAGTTTTCAATTAAAACAGTATTTTTAAGGTACCCAAGGCTGTAGGAAGAAGCAGAGTCTACTGGAAAGAGCCTAGATCTGGGGGGCAGAAGGTAGGAGCTTCAATCCAGGCTCTGCCAATTGACTTTGGGTATCATCATCATCATCATCATCAATCGTATTTATTGAGCGCTTACTGTGAGCAGAGCACTGTACTAAGCGCTTGGGAAGTACAAGTTGGCAACATATAGAGACAGTCCCTACCCAACAGTGGGCTCACAGTCTAAAAGGGGGAGACAGAGAACAAAACCAAACATACTAACAAAATAAAATAAATAGAATAGATATGTACAAGCAAAATAAATAAATAAATAGAGCAACAAATGTGTACAAATATATATACATATATACAGGTGCTGTGGGGAAGGGAAGGAGGTAAGATGGGGGGGATGGAGATGGGGACGAGGGGGAAAGGAAGGGGCTCAGTCTGGGAAGGCCTCCTGGAGGAGGTGAGCTCTCAGTAGGGCCTTGAAGGGAGGAAGAGAGCTAGCTTGGCGATTGGGCAGAGGGAGGGCATTCCAGGCCCGGGGGATGACGTGGGCCGGGGGTCGATGGCGGGACAGGCAAGAACGAGGTACGATGAGGAGATTAGCGGCAGAGGAGCGGAGGGTGCGGGGTGGGCTGTAGAAGGAGAGAAGGGAGGTGAGGTAGGAGGGGGCGAGGTGATGGAGAGCCTTGAAGCCCAGGGTGAGGAGTTTCTGCCTGATGCGCAGATTGATTGGTAGCCACTGGAGATTTTTGAGGAGGGGAGTAACATGCCCAGACCGTTTCTGGACAAAGGCAATCCGGGCAGTAGCATGAAGTATGGATTGAAGTGGGGAGAGACACGAGGATGGGAGATCAGAGAGAAGGCTGATGCAGTAGTCCAGACGGGATAGGGTGAGAGCTTGAATGAGCAGGGTAACAGTGTGGATGGAGAGGAAAGGGCGGATCTTGGCAATGTTGCGGAGCTGAGACCGGCATGTTTTGGTGACGGCTTGGATGTGAGGGGTGAATGAGAGAACGGAGTCGAGGATGACACCAAGGTTGCCGGCTTGCGAGACGGGAAGGGTGGTAGTGCCGTCAACAGAGATGGGAAAGTCAGGGAGAGGGCAGGGTTTGGGAGGGAAGACAAGGAGTTCAGTCTTGGACATGTTGAGTTTTAGGTGGCAGGCAGACATCCAGATGGAGATGTCCTGAAGGCAGGAGGAGATGCGAGCCTGGAGAGAGGGGGAGAGAGCAGGGGCAGAGATGTAGATCTGGGTGTCATCAGCGTAGAGATGACAGTTGAAGCCGTGTGAGCGAATGAGGTCACCAAGGGAGTCCGTGTAGATCGAGAACAGAAGGGGACCAAGCACTGAACCTTGGGGAACCCCCAGAGTAAGGGGATGGGATGTGGAGGAGGAGCCTGCAAAATAGACTGAGAATGAACGACCGGAGAGATAAGAGGAGAACCAGGAGAGGACGGAGTCTGTGAAGCCAAGGTCAGATAGCGTGTTGAGAAGGGGGTGGTCCACAGTGTCGAAGGCAGCTGAGAGGTCGAAGAGGATTAATATAGAGTATGAGCCGTTGGATTTTGCATGCAGGAGGTCATTGGTGATCTTTGAGAGGGCAGTTTCCGTGGAATGTAGGGGACGGAAGCCCGACTGGAGGGGGTAGAGGAGAGTGTTGTTGTTGAGGAATTCGAGGCAGCGCGTGTAGACAACTCGTTCAAGGAGTTTGGAAAGGAATGGAAGGAGGGATATGGGGCGATAACTAGAAGGTGAGGGAGGGTCAAGAGAGGGTTTTTTTAGGATGTGAGAGACATGGGCATGTTTGAAGGCAGAGGGGAAGGAACCAGTGGAGAGTGAGCAGTTGAAGATGGAAGTTAAGTAGGGGAGAAGGGATGGAGCGAGAGATTTCATGAGATGAGAGGGAATGGGGTCAGAAGCACAGGTGGCCGGAGTAGCACTTGAGAGGAGGGAGGAGAGCTCCTCTGAGGATACTGCTGGGAAGGATGGGAGAGTAGCAGAGAGTGTTGAGAGCCGGGGGTTGGAGAAGTTTGGGGAAGTGACTTTGGGGAGGTCGGACCTGATGGATTTAATTTTGTTAATGAAGTAGGAGGCCAGATCGTTGAGGGTGAGGGAAGGAGGAGGAGGAGGAACCGGGGGCCTGAGAAGGGAATTGAATGTACGGAAGAGCTGGCGGGGGCGATGGGCATCGGTGTCAATAAGGGAGGAGAAATAGTTTTGTCTGGCAGAGGAGAGGGCTGAGTTAAGGCAGGAAAGGATAAACTTGTAGTGAACGAGGTTGGCATGGTGTTTAGACTTTCGCCAGCAGCGTTCGGCAGCTCGAGCATAAGAGCGAAGGAGGCAGACAGTGGCTGTGATCCAGGGCTGTGGGTAAGTGGTACGAGAGCGTCGAAGGGAAAGGGGAGCGAGTGAGTCTAGCTGAGTAGAAAGGGTAGAATTGAGAGCAGTAATTTGATCATCAAGACTGAGTAGAGAGGAGAGGGCGGCGAGGTGGGGTGTGAGGCGCTCAGAAAGATGGATGGGGTCAAGAGAGTGGAGATCTCTGTGAGGGAGTAATATGGATTTACAGGGGAAAGGAGTGTGAGTGAGGATGCAGGTGAGAAGATTATGATCAGAGAGAGGGATTTCAGAGTTGGTGAGGGTGGACACAGTGCAGCGATAGGAGATGATGAGGTCGAGGGTATGACCAAGTTGGTGAGTGGGTGAGGTGGGGTGGAGGAAGAGGTTGGCAGCATCGAGGAGAGATAGAAGGCGGGCGGCAGAGGAGTCATCAGGGATATCCATGTGGAAGTCTCCGAGGATCAGAGTGGGCATGGAGAAGGAGAGAAGGAAGGTGAGGAAGGGGTCAAAGTCGTTAAAGAAGCTGGAAGTGGTACCGGGAGGGCGGTAGATGACGGCTACAAGAATCTGGAGGGGGTGGTAGAGGCGAATAATGTGGGCTTCAAAGGAAGGGAAGGAAAGGGAAGGGGGAGGAGGGATAGTGCGAAAGCGACATTGGGGGGCGAGAAGGAAACCAACACCTCCTCCTTTTCCGGTGAGTCTGGGGGAGTGGGAGAAGAAGAGGCCTCCACTGGAGAGAGCAGCAGAAGAGACCGTGTCATCTGGAGACAGCCATGTTTCAGTTAGGGCGAGGAGGAGTAGAGAGCTGGAAAGGAATAGGTCCAGGATGAAAGGGATCTTACTTAAACGTAGCGGGGGTTCCAGAGGCCACACTTGGCAGCAGCTGTCGAGGGAGGGGAGGGAGGGGGAAGTTTGCGAGGGGTGAGGAGGGTTTGGATTGGGATAAATTGGAGGGGGCCTGGGCGGGGAGAGTGGGAAGAGGTTTGGCTATGGGAAAGGAGAACTGGGATGGGGTGGGGGCGGGGAGGGGGGAGGGAGGGGCCGGGAGGGAGGAGTGGAGGACTGGCCCCGGTACAGAGGGATCCTTGGTAGGGGGTGAGGGGGAGTGGTCTTGGTGGGGGAGAGGGAGGGAAAAAGCTGGGTGGGAGAGGGGAAGGGGAAGCTGAGGAATGGGAATGGCAGTTGGGAGCAAGGGAATTGAAAGTTCATGGTGAGGTCAGCAGGGCGAGTGACAGTACAGCGGGAGGTTAACAATTGAGATGCAGAAGCAATAGAACAGTAGTAATTATATAAGTAGGCGATGGCATCACAGGGTGTAGTTAAACAATCAATATGCTATGGCAATAATAAAATTGGTAGATAATGATGTCACAGAGAATAGATACAAACTATTATGCGCTGGAGTAGGGTGGGCCTGTTAAGGGGGTTCAGGGAGCAAAGATACCTGGGTAGAGGAGCGAACAGCCAACTAGCAAGGGGGGCTGAGTAGGTGCGAATGAGGTTGTCGTTAATGTAACTTGGTGCTAACAAGGGCCTTTTTCCCGGGGTGGGGTGGGGAGGGTCAGTCATGACCGGACCGGGAAGGGGGGGATGGGGAACACTTTAAGGAAGGTCGCTTAAGTGTGTGGGGGGGTGGAAGCAGGGGGCGTCTATGGGGGCGCTCTGAGGAGGGGAGCCTTCCGGGAGCAGCGGGGACCACTCGGTGTGATGGTGGGAGGGCGGGTGGTCCTAGGGCAGAGAAAGACCTCCCCGAGAGGGCTCAGGGAGGGAGATGTTGTGGGGGGCAAGCGGTGGGGCCGTCTGATGGGCCTTGGGCTGGTCAAGGGTCGTGGATGTAAGCAGAGGCCCTACTCAGTTCAGGCTGGAGCCAGGGGAGGCGGGATGGAAAGTAGATGCCCAGGAGCCCCCAGACCCTAATTCTCTGTTGTTTCGGCCTCCACCGTATCCATCATCTGTTAGCCAGGTTACATCACAGGGAATTCCGGCGGATCTGTCAAATCTCGCCAAAGGAGGAACAGGGGGAGGAAGAGAGTGTGAAGGAGGAAGGAGAGGAGGAAAAAGAGATGGTGGAGCAGAAACTGGAATGGAGCGGTAATGAGGTGGAGGAAGAGAAGGAAGAGAAGGTGGAGGAGGAGAAAGTAGAGTATGTGGACAAGGAAGAGGAGAAGCGGGAGAAGGAGAGGAAGAATGGGGACGAAGAGGAAGAAGAGGGAGAGGAGAAGGAGGAAGAGAAGAAAGGGGAGGAGGAAAAGGAAGAGCAGAAGGTGGAAGAGAGGAGAAGGAGGAAGTGAATAAAATGTAGGACAAGGAGGAGATAGAGAAGAAAGAGGAGGAGAAGGAGGAGGTAGAGCAGAAGGAGGAAGAGAAGGAGGTGGAAGAGAAGGAGGAGGAAGAGCAGAAGGAGGAAGAGAAGAAAGAGGAGAAGGTGGAGGAGGTAGGGAGGAAGGAAGGGGCAGAGAAGGAGCAGGAGGAGGAAAAGGAGGAAGAGAAAAAGCAAGAGAAGAGGAAGGAGGAGAAGATGGATGACGGGGAGAAGGACGAGGAGGAAGAAAAAAAATGAGGACGAATTTGAGATGGAGCCACCAGGCATGCCTTCGCTCATAGGCCCCATGTCCACTTCGATGTTCTGCGGTGTGGGCTTTTTCACCCTGAGGCCAGCGATAATATGGCCACAAGAGGAAGCAGGCTGCAGACCCACACAGAGGAGAAGGGGGCAGGGCTGCATGTCTAGTATCTGGAGGTGGTTGAGACAGTCTTTCCAAAGGAAGAACAGGGTGAAACCCTCCGACTGGCAGTGAATTGTCCTGGATCCAAGGAATATCCAGGGATCATGTCCTTGCTCCCCCAGGATCTGACTTCAAGCAGCCCTCCTGGCCACCACCGCTGTGCTCGCCTTCCTAGGACTCAGATCAAGAGGCACAGAGGGGAACCCAGGACTATGCATAGCTGGAGCCCACCCCGGACCCTCCCCTGTTCCCCAGGGGGCCATGGTGCCTCATGTAGAGAGTCGCTGCTGAAGCATGGTGGACCTCGCCTGCCAAGGCCATCTTCCCCACCCCTTCTTCCCCCCGGCGACATCTCTACAGCCACGAGCTGCCACGTCCGTCTCATCATCCCTCTCTTCTCCCTGGTAATATCACTGTGGCTCAGGGCAGCAGTGGCTGCCATTTTCCTCGCCCAGTTCTTTTCCCTGGTATATCCGTGTGGGGCCCGGTGGTGGCTGCCATCTTCCTCCCCCTTCCCTTCTTCTTCACGTTGTCCCTGTGGCCCAGGGTGAGCCTCGACTCGGGCAGGGGCACTGTGTCCTGTTATCATCCCCATGCTGCGCTGTTCCTCCCACTCCCCTATATGCGGCGCCCCCTGAAAGCCTCTCACATGGAGCCTTTCTCCCTATAGAGCAGTGCACCTGGCCCCCAATCTCTGCGAAGTGTCCCCCAGGACCTCACGGGTCCCAGGCCCGAATGCCTGATCAGACCGCCTCCTGCAGCCCGGGCCCAGCGCCCCTCTCGCAGACGCCAGACACCGAGGCGACAGGGCGCCAACCTTGCTCTGGCCCCAGAGCCCCACCCAAGACTTCTCCTCCGGCCTCAGTCACTGCGCGATGCCTTTGGCTCCCTCCCCATCACTTCCTCGAAAGGACCCTAGCGGCCCCCCGGCCCTGACTCTTGGCCCCAGTTTTGCCTTCTTATGCCCGTGGTCCCTCCTCCTTGTGCTCCACCGCCTGAAAGATCCCCGATCCGGGACAGATCCAAGGGACATCACCTGCCTTCCCAAACAAGGTCCCAGCTCACCGCGGTGGACATTTAGCCCCGATTGATGTTGGTCCAGACGAGGGGTGTCAGAGGCATCCCAGCCAGACACTCCAAGATGCCGCTGTTATTTCCCATCGATGCGATTGAACAAGAGAGTGTGATGGCCTCCTCAATGACCCCCTGCAGCGTCTTGCCTCCTGCAGGTCCTTCCCATCCTGCCCGCTCTACCCTCGCCCCACAATCACGTCTCATCTCCTTCTGGTAGATGTCACCCCTTGTCGGGATAGGAGAAACTTGGCGGGACCTGGACTTCTTCCCTTTTGTGTGGAGCAGTGGCTGACATCTTCCTTCCCTCTCTCTTTTCCTCCATGTTTCTCTCGGTGGCCCAGGGCGGGCTTGGCCGTGCTGCATTCTTATCCCTTGGTTCTGTTGCTCGCCCCCATTCCACTGCCCCACTCTTCTATAGCAGCCACTATGGGCCTCACATTGGAGCTGCTGGCTCTATGGAGCCTCTCCCCATGTGCAGTACGCTCTGCCCCGCACCCTACCAAGAGTTCCAGGTCCAACTCCCCGGACAGACCGGCTCCAGCAGCCCAGGACCGCCACAACTTCCACAGCCCGCCTACGGCATCTCCTAAAGCCGCTGCCACCCCGGGACACCTCCGGCCCCCTTCATCACCACATGGGAGGGATCCTCTGGCCCGGCCCCCCGAATCCAATCGTTCCTGCCTCCTACCCAGGACGTGGCCTGCCCTGCCTCACAGCCCAACCGTCTGAGAGAACGCCCCCTCTTCCAGGATGACCCCCAGTGACCGCACCTGATTTCTCACTTGAGGTCCCTCCTCCTCCCAGTGGATCTTCCGTCTAGGCTGAGGGCGGTCCAGCGGACGATTCTGATAACCAGGAGCCCGGCGGTCGTCTGAGCCGGCCGCTTCACGTCCTCATCGTCAGAACCTTGGATGTTTAGTAAGAGACCTGGGTTTGCTCTAGTCCCACATCAGCTAATCTGAACCGCTCCTCGGTGTCCTTACAGTGTTGTTTTAAAATTGAATTATTTCTGCGCAATGTACATTGTTCAAATATATTGAAAATACTATTTGTGTCATGCTGCACTGAGAGAATATTTATTCAGATTACCTACAGTCCCCATCCCACATGGGTCTCACAGTCTAGTTGGGAAGGAGGAGAGCTAATTCACCCCTCCATTTTACAGATGGGGAAAGTGAGGCCTCAAAAAGCAAAATGACCTGCCTGAAGTCTTACATGTTGTAGAGGGAGATATAGAACCCAGGTCGTCCGATTCCAAGTTTGGCCAACAACCAGCTCCCGGAAGTTTATTGGTTTACCCATCCACCGGGGCTGGAACCAGTGGACTCTGGCCCTCACAGCAAAGTCTCTGGGGAGACTGGGGCTCTCCCCACGGCTGGGGAGTTGCCCGGTCCCAGGGGAGGGATTTCTGCTCCTGACCGCACCCAGGCCTCGGGGACAACTATGGTCTGGGTGGACGTCTGATCTGACATCTGGAATGACACATACCGGCTCCAGCCATGTGGGTCGACGCGTAGATGGGATGTCCCGAGTATACTTAAACTAGAATATTTCTCTGTGGTGCCCGGGGCGGGGGGCCCACACCTCTCTTCTCCTCCAATCACATTCCTCCCCGCTCACTCTGTAAACGGATGTTGGGGCTAAACCGCAGAACTCGGCAGCTGCATCAGGGGCTGAACTTCAAAATCACCAGGTCTTCAAATGTCTGGAGTCCTCACCAGCCTGGTCAAAGGGCAGATGAGGTGGATGCTAAATTTTCCCCGGGGCATCAAACCAGATAACCGCCCATTGACTCCAGAGGACGTCAGGGCCCCCATCTGCTTCATGAACCGGTTTTCTTAAAATTTCCATTTTTTCCTTCTCTTGTCCTGCTCCCTTTTCTCCCGTATATTATCAATTCCTCATTTATTCATATTAACGTCTGTCTCCCCTCTCAGGGTCACGCCTGAAGAGTTTCCTGTACCCTTCCAGTCTGACTAAGGGAGGGAGAGGCAAACAGAGGCCTAGCCCTTTCATTCATAGCTTGGGCAGTCGCTAGTGCATTGGGAGGCAATCTGTTACAAGTCCAAACTCAACCGTGCTGCACAACAGCGGCTGGGAGGGAGTTGAGGGCATAGGCTCTAGTTGGCTGTGCAGAAGGAGGCAGTGGCAAACAACTCCCATATTTTTACCAAGAAAGTTCTATGGATGCACTACAGGAACGATGGTAGATGGAGGTGGGCGTTCTGGGAGAGACGTGTCCATGGTGTCGCTAGGAGTCTGAGGTGACTCGATGGTATAAAATGAGACAAGGATGTCTGTCTCCCAAACCAGAGTGCAATCCCATTATTGGCAGGGAATGTGCCTGCTAATTCTGATGTATTGCAGTAATTTGGTAACCGCTTACTATGTGCCAAGCACTCTACTAAACCCTTGTACTCTCCAAAAACTTTAGTATAGCACTCTTCACATTTTCATTGTTCAATAAATGAGATAGATTGATTGATTGATTTTCCCTTTCCCCTTCCTCATTCCCCATTCCCCTGGCAGGATTCCTTGGGGCAGAGAACAAGACCGGGCAACAGGAAAGTGAGCAACTGGTAATTACCCAGTCTGGAGACCACTGGGCTAGAGATTAGACAAGATTCTTGCCCTCATGGAGCTGACAATCTACTGTCTGTGAAGAGCACAGTACTCAGCGCTTGGGTCACCATTTTGTTGTGTGACCTTGGGCAATTCACTTAACTGCTCTGTGCCTCAGTTGCCCGACCTGGAAAATGGGGATTTAAACTGTGAGCCCCATCTGGCACAACCTGATTACCTTGTATCTACTCCAGACCTTAAAACAGTGTTTGGCACTTAGTAAGCGCTTAACAAAGACCATCATCATTATTATTATTATTATCACAATAGAGTTAGAAAACATGATCTTCGTCATCAATAGTAATAATAACAATCGTGGTATTTGTTAAGTGCTTACTATGTGCCAAGCACTGTACTAAGTAATGGGGTGGTGTCACCCGTTGTCCCGGGAGACTGGGTAGATCAGTTATCGCTGCGGCGAGAGAGAGAGAGAGAGAGAGAGAGAGAGACAGAGACAGAGACAGAGACAGAGACAGAGACAGAGAGAGACAGAGAGAGAGAGAGAGAGAGAGAGAGGCTGGGGCAGAAAGCGTGAGTTTATGTAAAATTTATTCTGTGAGGCAAATGGAATTATGTAATTGTTTAGGCGCAGTGGGTTGACTTCCCTTTCAGGAAAAATGTAATTAATTAGTAATATTAGAGCTTCCCTAACGGGAGGAACACACGTATGCATTACTCGCGCATGGCAGAACCCCCAGGTCACACCCAGGAGGAATTCCCTTACAGTTTGTTTGCACTCATGTGCACTTCCCACTCAGGAGGAATCCACTTGATTTACACAACCATGGGGGAAGCCCCTAGCTCCCACCCACGGGGATTTTCCATTTGGGAGGAATCCATACATTCATTCCATACCCAGGGTAAAGCACCTGGCTTCCATCCCCACCAGCGTCCAGTGGGACGGGACAATTCCCCATCCCAGGGCTTCTCATTTCGTGCAGGCAGAGCAGGTTTCTCACGCTCTGAACAGAGGTGCCCTGCAGCCATCTGCTGCAAGTCTCGATCCTCTGTCTAGAGGGCCAGAGGCCACATGTATTTTTCCTCTGTGCTCCTAGTCCTTTCCAGCTTCCGGCCTTAGTTTATCCAATATCTGCCTTCCCTCTCCTCCATACATAACTGGATTGGTACGGGGGCGAGGGACACCTTCTGTATTCACAGTTTGGGCCACCAATCTAGCAGTTTGGGTTGTGGGGGCTGTATCATTCATTCATTCAATCATATTTATTGAGCGCTTACTGTGTGCAGAGCACTATATTAAGCACTTGGGAAGTACAAGCTGGCAACATATACAGACGGTCCCTACCCAACAGCGGGATAACAGTCTAGAATGGGGAGACAGATAACAAAACAAAACATATTAAGAAAATAAAATAAATAGAATAGTACTATTAGAATAGCAAATAGAATAGTAACCTACCCTCACTTCCCAATTCTGCCTGCTGGCTCTGGTAACCACGAGATAGCATTTGACCTTGTGATGGCTGGTACCCAAGGATCACCTTGGGACAGGTGGATGCAAGCATATTCGGTTGGAGACAGTCATGTCCCGCTTAGGGCTCACCGTCTTAATCCCCATTTTACAGATCAAGGAACTGAGGCCCAGAGAGTGAAGTGACTTGACCAAGGCCACACAGCAGACAGGTGGAGGAGCCGGAATTAGAACTAATGACCTCTTGACTCCCAGGACAGTGCTCTATCCACTATGCCATGCTGCTTCTCGAAGACTCTACAGGCTAGTGGGTGCAAAGCTCTGCACTAAGCATCTGGGAGATCACGGTAGAATCAGTAGGCACGATCCTTGCCCTCAAAGAGCTTACAGTCTGCTGGGTGCAGAACACTGTATCCAACATTTAGGAAAGTACAATAGAGTTAACGGATACAAATCCCTGCCCTCAAGGAGCTGACAGTCCACTGCTTGCACAGCAATGTACTGAACGCTTAGGAGAGGACATTAGAGTTAGTATAATAGCAGACCACCCCTAGTCGACATGAGGACCGGATGCCTCAAACTGCCCTGCGGTCCTGCGGCCAGGCACATGTCTCTCGGGACGCCCGCCCGAGGCCTTATAGGATCAGATCCTGGACACAGGGCTCCCCACCAACCTCCACCCTCAGGAACAGTCCGTCTGGGAGGCGAGGAACACTCCATGTCTGCCATGGCTACAGTGGGACCCAGCGGGTCCTGACCATGCAGCATACAAGCCTACCCCTCCGGCCCAGGGGAGAGGGCCTCCTCAGGGCCCTGGACCACCACCAGTCTGGGACCAGCCCTTCAGACCTCATCACCCCTGGGCTCGGCAGAAGGCGGCTCACTCGTTGTCTCCAAAATATACACAGACAAACACAGACACAAAACATAACGACCTCTACAGAACACTCTTCCTCCAAGTGCTGAAGCAATTGGGTTTGTAATTGGGCAGAATGAGACACGGTCAATCAATTCAATTCCAACTCAACATTAAGGTGTGTCACCTAAAGACTGCTGTAGCCAGGGACACCTTCCCTCACCAAAAGTCCAAACAATTGCGTCCCCTTGGTGGAGGTTCCTGTAACCCAACGTTGGGGCTGGGGTCCCCAGGGCCCTCTCCCTCAACTCTCACTTCTCTTCCCACAGCAGGGATTGTCAGCAAGAGATGCAGTACGGGGTCTGGAGGACTTCTCTAGCTCTCACGTCCGGGACACTCCCCTCATCAAGCACCAATCCAAGGGCAAGGGCGATGAGAAAGTAAGTGGGAGAAGAAATAAAAGCCTAGTTGGGGCAGGCCTTTTGGAGAAGATATGCCTTCACTGAGGCTTCGAAGGTGAAGAGAGGAATCATCTGTTGGTTATGAAGGGGGGAGAGAATTCCAGACCAGAGGGGAGGGGTCGGCATCAAGATTGATGAGACTGAGGTACAGTGAGAAGGCTGGCATTAGAGGAGCGAAGTGAGGGCAGGCTGGGTTGTAGTAGGAGAGAGGCGAGGTTAGGTAGGCGGGGGCAAGGTGATAGAGTGCTTGCTTTCAAGGCAATGGTCAGGAGTTTCTCTGTGATACAAAGGTGGATGGTTAACCACTGGGTTTTCTAGAGGAGTGGGGGAACATGGACTGAATGGTTTTGTAGAAAAATGATTCAGGCAGCAGACTGAATAATGCTCTGATGTGGGGAAAGACTGGAGGCATGGAGGTCAGCAAGGAGGCTGAAGCAGTAATCAAGTCTTTTCTTATGCTGTCGAGTCGTCTCCGACCTACAGTGACTTCATAGACACATCTCTCCTAGCATGTCCCACCTCCATGTACATTCATTCTGGGAGTGTATCCATAGAATTTTCTTTTAAAAATATGGAAGTGATTTACCTTTGTCTTCTTCTGGGCAGTAATAATAATAATAACAATTATTAGAATAATTAGAATAAGAATTGTATGGAAGAAGCATGGCTCATTGGAAGCAGCATGGCTCATTGGGCAGAGCCCGGGCTTGGAAGTCGCTAGCTTCGGGCTCGCTAGGCACCGTCCAAGCTAGGAATGGAATGGGAAGGCCTCTACTTGACTCTCCCTCTTGTATCCAAGACTGAAAAAGTGCTTAGTACGGTGCTGTGCACACAGTAAGCACTCAATAAATACGATTGAATGAAATAGTACTGGAAACTCCAGGTGTGATCCTGAGAGGGGAGTAATCAAGGCAGGGTAGGATAAATGCTTGCATTAACATAGTAGTTTTTTGGATAGAGAGGAATGGGCAGATTTAGTGGTTCGATTGACACAGTGCAAGTGCGCAATGACTATTATTGATGTATTGCTTGAGCCATACTGCTTCTCTCTCTAGGGCAGTGAGAGGCAAATTCAATTTTGGTCCTGGTTCCAATCTTATACCTTTCTTTTCCTGGGAATATTGGTTGAACTGATGACTGAAATACTGATGATAACCACTTTTAAGTGGAACTGCCCCAATCTTACTATTTTTAATTAATTTTCAAAAATGTTCATAGTAAGTAGACAACCATTTCTACTGGGCCGTCTAAGTATCTGTCCACTTTTAGGCTGATTTTCCTCTACTCCTCCTCCCATCGCCCCTACTCCCTCCTTCTACTCTACCCCTCCACCACCCCACAGCAATTGTATATATATGTACGCATTTATTATTCTATTTATTTTATTAATGCTGTGTATATATCTATGATTCTATTTCTTTATTTTGATGCTATGGTTGTCTGTCCACTTGTTTTGTTTTTTTGTCTGTCTCCCCCCTTCTGTACTGTGAGCCCTTTGTTGGGTAGGGATTGTCTCTATCTTTGGGCTAATTGTACTTTGCAAGTGCTTAGTACAGTGCTCTGCACACAGTAAGCACTCAAAAAATACGACAATGAATTTTGTTGACCTCTTGGGGGGTCTCAGCTTCTTCATGTAGGAGTAGCAAGGCCAAGTAGAAAGAGTAAGGGTCGGGGATTCAGGAAACCTGGATTCTAATCAACTATGCTGCTTTCCCGGCAGCGTGACCTTAGTCAAGCCACTTAAACTCTCCGTGCCTCAGTCTCCTCATCTGTAAAATGAAGCTGAAAAATCTGTTCAGGACTGTTACCACATTAATCCAAGCATATACCCTATCCTGCCATAATTACTGTATCAGCCTCTTTGCTGACCTCCCTGCCTCTGGTCTCTCCCCACTGCAGTCCATAGGTCACTCTGCTGCCCGGATCATCTTTCAACAGAAATGTTCCGTCCATGGATCCTCAGTCTTCAAGAACCTCCAGTGGTTGTCTCGCCACTTCTGCACCAAACAGGAACCCCTTAACATATGTTTTAGAGCACTCAATCTCCTTGTCCTTACCTTACCTTGCTGCTCTCCTACTGCAAACCTGCTCAAACTGCACACTATTCTAGCGGCAACGTACTCACTGTTCGTGTATCTTGTTTATCTCACCACCGATCTCACTTCCATGCTCTGCCTCGGGGCTGGAACAGCCTTCCCAGACTGAGCCCCCTTTTTCTCCCCACCTCCCCATCCCCTGCAGCCCTACTTCCTTCCCCTCCCCCTAGCACTTGTATATATTTGTACAGATTTATTACTCTATTTATTTTACTGCTACAAAATTACTAGTCTATTAATTTTGTTAAGAATGTGCATACAGCTAAAATTACATTTGTTCTGAGGATTTTGACCCCTGTCTCCATGTTATGTTTTGTTGCCTGCCTCCCCCTTCTAGACTGTGAGCCCGTTGTTGGGTAGGGACAGTCTCTATACATTGCCGACTTGTACTTCCAAAGGGCTTAGTACACTGTTCTGCACACAGTAAGCGCCCAATAAATACGATTGAATGAGTGAATGAATGAATGGAACACCCTCTCTCTTCATATCCGGCAGACAATTACTTTCTACATCGTAATAATAATAATGGTACTCGTTAAGTGCTTACTATGTGCCAAGTACTGTTCTAACCACTGCAGTAGATACAAGGTAATCAGGTTGTCCTGCGTGGAACTCACAGTCTTTTAATCTTTTTTCTAATGGCATTCATTAAGTGCTTACTATGTGCAAAGCACTGTTCTAAGCGCCGGGGAGGTTACAAGGGGATCAGGTTGTCCCACGGAGGGGGGGGGTTTCACATTCTTACTCCCCATTTTACAGATGAGGGAACTGAGGCCCAGAGAAGTGAAGTGACCTGCCCAATTCTTTAGATCTAAAAATCTTCAAAGCCTTATTGAAGGCACATTTCCATCACAGGGCCTTTCTTGCCTAAACCCTCATTTCCTCTTCTCCCAATCCCTCCTGTGTCCCTCTTGCACTTGGATTTGCTCTCTTCCTTTTCACGTCCCTCAGCCCCATGGCATTGTGCACCTATCTGTAATTTATTTATCTATATTAATGTCTGTCTCCTTCTCAAGACTATAAGCCTACTGTGAGTAGGGAATGTGTCTTATATGCTCTTAAGCCATCTCCGACCCACAGCAGCACAACAGACACTTCTCTCTCCAAACGCCCCACCCCCATCTGCCATCATCCTGGAAATGTATCCATAGAGTCTTCTTGGTAAAAATCCTCAAGTGGTTTACCATTTCCTCCTTCCATGCAGTGAACCTAAGCCTCCAATCTTTACTCTCCCCCATGCCGCTGATGCCCAGCTAAGGGAAGTTTTCTCTTATAGCAGATTGCGGTCCACTCGCTAGTCACTTCACAAACTAGGAATGGAATGGATATGCCTCTGCTTGACTCTCCCTCCCATAGCCGAGACTGGTAGAGTACTGGAAACTCTCCAGGTGCGACACTGAGAAGGGTGGGAATGTGTCTACCAATTCATTTATATTGCTTTATTTCATTCTCCCAAATGCTTACTAAAGCATTAAAGATGCGGCTTGGCCTGGTGGATAGAGCCCATTTCCTGGAATCAGAAGGACTTTGGTTCTAAGTCCCGCTCTGCCACCTATCTTCTGTGTGACCATGGGCCATTTACGTTACTTCTCTGTGCCTCGGTTACCTCATCTGTAAAGGACTGTGAGCTCTATGTGGGACAGAGACTTTGTGAAACCTGATTAGCTTGTATCTACCCCAGTTCTTAGTACAGTGTCTGGTACATTGTCTAATTATTATTATTGCTATGCCCACAGTAAGCACTCAAAAACTACAAACAATTGTTCTCTCTCCTCCTTACTGTGAGCTTCGTGCAGGAAGGGGACTGTCTAATATGATTGTATCATATCTAATAAAGAATAGCTGTAGGATCTTCTAAGCACTTACTATGTGCTAAGCACCAGAGATGAAGGTGAAATTGAGAAGCAGCGTGGCGTAGTGGAAAGAGTATGGACTTGGGAGTCAGAGGTCATGTGTTCTAATCCTGGCACTGCCACTTGTCAGCTGCATGACACTGGGCAAGTCGTTTCACTTCTCTGTGCCTCAGGTACCTCATCTACAAAATGGGGATTGACAGTAGTCCCACGTGGGACACCTTGCTTACTTTGTGTCTACCCCAACACTTAGAACAGTGGTTGGCACATAGTAAGCGCTTAACAAATACCATCATTATTAATGTTATTACCTATTCCCTGCCAGTACAGTACAGTGCTCTGCACACAGAAAGTGTTTAATATTTACTAAGGTGCATACATTAGATGCATGCAGTTTCTCCTAACTGCCATCCACATCTGGTCCACCTCCTACCCCTTAGTCATGCTATTCGTTGGCCTTCCCCTCCACATATAAATCTTCCAGACCCCAGTCCCAAGTCATCTTCAAAGTTCTCCTCAAATCCCACATCCTCAAAAAGACTTTGCCAATGAATTCCCAATATCCCAAGTCATAGTTGCTCAACAGCCACCTAGTTTCGGAAGGAAAAGTTGGGTAGAAGAGGGGAAGATTGGGGATATTAATTAATCCATCCATTAATCAATTGCATTTATTGGATCTTATTGTGTTCAGAACACTATACTAAGTACTTGGACGAATACAGTACAATGGAGTTGGTAAACATGATCTCTCCCACAATTGAAGTGGGGAGAGTAATTGTCTGGCAGACTTGAGTAGGGAGGGCGGTCCAGGCCAGAGGTAAGATGTTGGCCAGGGGTTGGAAGCGAGACAGATGAGATGGAGGCACAGTGAGAAGGTTAGCACCAGAGGAGGGAAGTTCGTAGGCTGTATTGTAGGAGGAGAGAAGCAAGGTGAGGTAGGAGGGAGCAAGGTGATGGAGTGCTTTAAAGCCAGTGGTGAGGAGTTTTTGTATGATACAGAGGCTGTTCCCTGCCCACAGCAAGCTTACAATATAGAGGGGAAAATGATATTAATATAACTTAATAAGCTGTAGATATGTAGAAAAGTATTGTAAGGCCAAGGATGGAGTGAATAAATCAATACTGTGCTCATAATAATAATATAATAATTATGGTATTTGTTAAGTGCTTACTATGTGTCAAGCACCGTTCTATGTGCTGGGGTAGATACAAGGTAGTTGGGTTGTCCCACTTGAGGCTCAGTCTTAATCCCCATTTTACAGATGAGGTAAATGAGACACAGAGAAGTTCCGTGGATTGCCCAAGGTCACACCGCAGACAGTGGCAGGGCCCGTATTAGAAACCATGTCCTCTGACTCCCATGCCCATGCTCTTTCCATTGAGCAACACTACTAGTTCTTTGAGGGTAGGGATCCCCTTATAGTATGTGAGCCCGTTGTTGGGTAGGGACCATCTGTATATGTTGCCGATTTGTACTTCTCAAGTGCTTAGTACAGTGCTCTGCACAAAGTAAGTGCTCAATAAATATGATTGAGTAAATGAATGAATGAATTAATCATGTCTACCAACCCCACTGGACTTTCCCAAGTGCTTTGTACAGTGGTGTGCACACAATAGAATCAATAGAATCAACTCAATAGAATAAGAAAAAATCCAGTGGTTTCCTATCATCCTTAGTTTGCAGCAGAAACTCCTCTCTCTCGGCTTCAAAGCTCTCCATCCCCTCACCCCCTCCTACCTCACCTCTCTTCTCTCCTTCTACAGCCCAGCCCACACACTACGCTCCTCTGCCACTAACCTGCTCAGTGTGCCTCCTTCTTGCCTGTCCAGGATTCGGCCCCTGGCCCACCTCCTACCTCTGGCCTGGAAAGCCCTCCCTCCTCACATCTGCCAAACTACCTCACATCCCCGCTTCAAAGCCTTACTGAGAGCTCACCTCCTCTAGGAGGCCTTCCTAGACTGAGCCCCCATTTTCTTCTGCTCCTCCTACTCTCCCCATCACACCTAGTCCCTGCCTCTGCTATACCCCTCTTCCCACCCGACGGCACGGGTGTACATTTATATTATTCTATTTATTTTATTAATGAGCTATATATACCTATAATTCTATTTATTTATTTTGATGCTATTCATTCTTGTCTCCTTGTTTCGTTTGGTTGACTCTCTCCCCCCTTCGAGACTGTAAGCGCATGTTGTGGGGTAGGGATTGTCTCTATCCGTTGCCTAACTGTACATTCCAAGCTCTTAACACAGTGCTCATCACACAGTAAGTGCTCAGTGAATAAGGTTGAATGAATGAATGAATGAACAGTAAATTTCTGGAGGGCAGGGATCATGTCTACTAACCCTACTGTACTTCCTCAGACACTTAGTACAGAGCTATGCTCACAGTAACTACCAATGATTGAATGACTGATTGATTTCAGTGCCTGGCACTGAGTAAGCTCTTAATAAATACCACACTTATTAGTATTATTGCTTGACATGGATTACAGTGGCGATGGTTCTTTTTCACAGATCAGTGTGGTCCATCCTGTAGAGCCCCATGATCTGGTCTCCCCAACTAGTTTGGCATAGACTTTTCTTCCGCAGGCAACTGTGCCTCACTTTCTGACCGTAGTAGATGTCGGTCCAGCCTGTAACAGGCATGGAGGAGAGAGAGCAAATATCACAGAAACCTAGAGAAATGCTCAATCCCGTCATCCACCCGATTCCTCTTCCGTCAGTCAGTCATTCAGCCAGGAAATCATATTTATTGAATGCTTACTGTGTGCAGAGCACTGTCCTAAGCGCTTGGGAGGGTACACCAAGACAACAGAAACATTTCCTACCCCCAACAGGCTTGTAGTCCAGAAGGGGGAAACAAATATTAATATGAATAAATGAATTGCATATAATACTTATTATTAAGTGTCGTCGAGTTGTTCCCGATTCATAGAGACTCCATGGAAAGAAGACTCCATGTATAGATTCTTTCTAGAGCGTCCTGCCCTCTGACATAATCTACTCCTTTCCTAATGGTTCTTCCGTTATTGTTATAACGGCCTCTATGCATCTATCTGCCAGCCTGCTTCTTCCACGTTTTC
This sequence comes from Tachyglossus aculeatus, assembly GCF_015852505.1. NCBI lineage: Eukaryota > Metazoa > Chordata > Mammalia > Monotremata > Tachyglossidae > Tachyglossus > Tachyglossus aculeatus. The sequence goes on along the minus strand of NW_024044831.1, from coordinate 6,153,054 downwards.
CCTGGAATTTTCCGAGCGTTAGTATCTTCTTCAGAGAATTGGTCCTCCCGATTATGTGTCCAAAATACATTAATTTATCTGAGTCGAGTCATTTGGACTTCCAAAGACTACTTTGGTTTATGTTGGTCCAAAATCCATTTGTTTGTCTTTAGAATGATATTAATGATGGTATCTGTTAAACATTTACTACATGTCAAGCACTGTGCTAAACGCTGTGGTGGAGACAAGCAATCCTTCATCCCACATGGGGTTCACAGTCTCAATCCCCATTTCACAGATGAGGCAACTGAGGCACAGAGCAGTTAAGTGACTTGCCCAAGGTGACACATGGAGGAGCCAGGATTAGAACCCATTTCTTTCTGATTCCCAGGCCCATCCTCTGTACACTCTGCCATGTTGCTTAAGTGCTGTGGGGCTGAGAGTGGGGTGAACAAATAAGTCCTGAACGCACTACACAGTAGGCTGCAAGTTTCTTGAGGGCATGGATCATGCCTACCAAGTCCACTGGACTTGGTCATCACATTACGATGGGGAGACCAATAAATTGAATCGGATAGGGTTCAGACAAGGGCTTGATCACATTGAACCAACTCTAAAATTAATGATAATCACGATGATATTAATAATAATAGTATGAATTAAGCTCCTTCTATATTCCAAGCACTGTACTAAGTGCTCATCTGTACTCTACTAACAGCTAGGGCAGATACAAGATAACCAGGTCCCACATGGGTCTCACAGTCTAAGAAGGAGGGCCAACAGATATTGAATCCCCATTGTTCAGCTGAGGGAATTGAGGCACAGAGGAGTGAAGAGACTTGCCCAAGGACACTCAGCGGGCAAGTGATGGGATCAGGATGAGAACACTGGTTCTTCTGACTCCCAGGCTAGGCAGTCTGCACTCAGCCAGATGGAGTCGCACTGAGGCCTGGATCCAGTGGCACTGAGTTGACAAAGACCTGGCGATTCCCAGAATGAGTCGGTGCCATTTTAATGAGAAACAGGTATTCTGAGGGACTATGTGAGAGTGGAGTCAAAGATAAGAAACGGATATTGAGCCCAACATTCAATATTAATCACTAAATCAATCAATGCCATTTGTTAAGTACTTATTGTATGCAGAGTACTTAACTTGGGTGAGTACCATACAACAGAATCGGTTAAGACGTTCCCTGTGCACATTGAGCTCACAGTTCATAAGGGGAGACAGACATTAAAATAATGAAGTTATGGTTAAGCCATCAGCAAGTACAAATCTGGGCACATTACTTTTTGTCCTCCAGGCAAAATGATGATTGGCACAGGGGTAAAAGGCTTTGTACTATTAGTTAGTACTGTTACTGCTATAGCTACCTTTATTACTACTGCTACTACTACCAATACTACTACTACTACTGCTACTATGACAACTATCTATCAATCAAATTTATTGAACACTTATTGTGGGCAGACCACTGTAAAAAGAGCTTGGGAGAGTACCGTCCAACATATTTGCTAGACACATTTCCTGCCAACAAGGAGCTAAAGTCTAGAAAAGGTAGACAATATAACAATAAATGATGGTTTTGTACTTAAGTGCTGTGAGTCTGTGGGTTTGGTGAATATCAAGTGCTACGACTAATACTTTTACTGTTACCACGATCTTCTGCTCCTCCTCCTCCTCCTCCATCTTCTCCATCTTCTCTTCCTGTTCTCTTCCTTCTCCTCTTCCTCTCCTCCTGCTTCTCTTCCTTCTTCCCCTTTTTCTCCTCCTCCACCTTCTTCTCTTCCTCTCCTCTTACTCTTCTTCATCCTGGT